>NW_004444173.1:2590955-2616675 GCF_000243295.1 Trichechus manatus latirostris
TGCCTTTACCTGAAAATTTTGCAAGCAATATAAATTTTATAAAATAGAATCTACAAGGAGAAGCAAAGTTATGTTATAAAACCACAGCTCAAGAGTAGAGCTAAAAAATTTCCTGACTGCCCTGAGCCATTCATGGGCACTTACATGAAAGTATTTGAGGCAACTTAAAAACAATAGCAATTGTAAGAATAGCTATTGTCAAACTCACCATATGAACTCTAAATTGAGTCTCTCGGTTCTTTGCTGTTTGTTTCTTTTTTCCTTATCCACAAGAGTCAATATTTAAGATTGCACTCACTGTGAAGAGCGTATAATTGTTTAAGTTGAAGTTATAAAATGTAGTCTGTGAATTTTTTTAATTCAGTTCATGTGGCACACAAATGGAAGAGTGGGTTAACAGGCAAACAAACAAGCAAAAACTAAACCCATTGCTGTCAAGTTGATTCCAACTCATAGAGTAATAGAAGATTCTTTTGACTAGTAAACAAAACACATGGGCTCTAGATACACATTTTTTTCCAAATTTTTGACTTTGGATATGTTATTTAACCTCTCTAAGCCATCATTTCATTTTAAAAATAAGGACTAAATATATCTGCTTTACCACAAGGATGTTTCTAAATCTTTAATGAGGAAATGCATGTAAAATTACCAAAAGTTATGAATAATTAAATTAATAATGATAAAACTTTTAAATATCTTTTGAGAACAGATCTGAAGTTAAAATTAAGTTTTTTTGTTCTTTTCAGATACTTGATACAGTGATTTGTACATTATAGTTAGTTAGTAATTGAATGATTAAATAAATCAAAGCATGTATTTCACTTAAGGACTAAATTGTTCATTTTAAACAAATCTCTTAAAACAGTTTACATACATATGTATATATATGCATACATAGTATTTAGTTTTAAATTTATTTTTAACAAATACTTTATTCACTCCCACATGCAAGCTCTGTACCAAAATCTGTGGAAATGGAAAAGAATCAGAGCCACTTCTGCACTCAAGGAGATAACAGGATAGGGGAAATAAAGAAACATATATAACTTGCTATAACCCATCATATTAAGTGTCACGAAAGAGCACAACTTACAAAGTGATATGGAAAAATAAATGTGGAAATTAATCATTCTTTTTAGGACTGTTGTAAAATGGTTCTCAGAAAAGATAATATTTGAGCTGGTAAATTAAAGGTAAGAGCAGGGATGGATACGATAGCTGGTATTTAAAAATAATAGCAAACATTTATGGCACTTACTCTATGCCAGGCAACATTTTAAGGGCTTTGTATTTGCTGAATGTCTTCATTCTGACAACAAAAGTCAGACTTAATCTTACCTATAAATTCAGTTTTAGTCTTACCGTTTTAAGATCTGAGGAAACTAAACCTTAGAGACGTTAGATAACTTTCCCCATAGCACATACCTAATAAGTACTTCACGCGCAACCACCAACTGTATGTCCATGAAGCCTTGCTTGTTGCTGTGGTGCTGAACAGGTTTCAGCAGAGCTTCCAGACTAAGAGTAGGAAGAAAGGCCTGGCTATCTACTTCTGAAAAACAGCCAATGAGAAACCTACAGATCACAATGGTCCATTCCGCAACTGATCATGTGGTGACTCAGGCTCAGGCAACATTTTGTTCTCTTATGCCTAGGGTTGCCATGAATCGGGGCCCACTCCATGCAGCTAGCAACAAAAGTAAGTAGTGGAGCTGGAATTCAAGCTCAGGCAGTCTCTGCATACCACTGTTAACACTTAACTTCTACTTTAAGCTGCCAGATTTGAGCATGTCGAAAACTTTAATAAGTTGAAAAATTAAAGTAAGCGTTTCAACCAGATAAAACAGCATAAGCAAGATCACCAGCCAAGTGAAGCACAGAGGACACATTTTCTTGTGAGTCTAGTAAATTGGGCACAGGGTGGAAGGGAGTTGTTTAATATACTCCTACTACATTCACAGAAAGGACGAGCTAATGAAGCTGATATGGCCACTCCATTTTGCTACAGTTCTCAGTCAGATGAAGTCCAGCTGAACTTTATTCAGTTGTCTTGAGAAATACTTTGTCATCATCAGTTTTGAGCAGGACTATCCATTGAAGATATACATGTACTCTATGAACAGAAATAACTCTACCTGGAAAAGTATTTACTTAGCCTTGCACACTTGTAGGAATGGAGGGAATTGAGATTGATAATATAATAAGTGCTGTAAGTGACCAATGTAAACCTTCTATTAATATACAAAAAGAAAAACACCCTGGCACAAAGTGCAACTCATTAGCATAATTTTCATATGTGAAGAAAAAAATTATAATATTTTGTATCATATGTATATATAAATTGTGCTGTTTAAACCTAACACTGTACCACTCAGTTCTTAAATGGTAATAAGACATCAAAAAATTATAAATCACATCTATAGTAACTAATGTGTTTTCACACTGTTTTTTTTTAACTGAGTTTTATAAAAACAGATCTAGAAGACGGGATTATAGAAACTCAGTAGTTTCTATGGTTTCAGAGTAAAGTTAATGCCTGAAGGGCAAGTGAATAGCTATGATATTTCAGAGATTCTTGAAAAACACAATGGCAATCAGATATTGATTCAACATACACAGCAAGCTGGAAACTGAATTTCAAAATTCAGGGTACCAAAAGTTGGGGTTCTAGTAAATCTTCAAAGCTTATCTCTATTCTCTGAAGTGTAGTCTCTCTGGATAGCAATAATAATGTTTTAAAAATTAAAATATATATTGCCTAATAATTAGAAAGCTTCAGATAATTTGGATCTGATAAATATTGAAATATCCCTAAAGACAACAAACTCATGCCTTCTTTTACCATTTCCTGGAAGAAATTTCAAGATATTTGTAATTCACTTACTGTAATATATAATATTGTATTAATTGATTGAGTCTCTCCTTATTTAGAATTGTCATACGAAAAATTTCTATAAAGGAATAAAAACAAGATAGCTTTTATCATCAAGTATCTCTCAATTTATTGAAAGTTCAAGACACATATATGCAGTATATAAAATCAGTGTTAATACAAGATCGGAAGGTTAGAGATATATGTATAGAATTTAAGTTAATAATCTTAACTTTATCCAAATAGGCTCAAATAATTTTTAAGAGAATTTTTTTTTTACACACATAGACGTGGATTACTAAGTTGTTGTTAGGTGACATTGGTGCTGATGAGTGAATTTCCAACTCATAGCGATCCCATATGACCCAGTAGAACCACCTCATAGGGTTTTCTAGGCTGTAATCTTTACAAATGTAAATCTCCCGGTCTTTCCCCCGCAGAGCTGCTGGATAGGTCCAAACTCCGACCCTTCCGTGAGCAGCCAACTGCTTAATTGTTGCATCACCAGGGCTCTTTGGATTAATAAGTAGGAACTTTAAATTACCTGTTTTCCATAATATAGCTTTGTTATAAACCCTTAAAAGATTTAACGAGAGTGATAAATATCATCTTATGTTTGTTTACTACTTTAAAATTCACTATTGAGTTTAAAACATATAATCTCTTTGGATTTTCAAAATAGCTAGTGTGAGGTACGCATGGATCATTAACGCAACTGTACGACAGGAGAAACAATTTCAGAGAGGAAGATACCTTGCAAAAAGTCAAGCAACTACAGTGAGAAAATAGATTTTCCTAGTTTTTAACTAATTATTTTCATCTACACATTGTATCTTCTTCTAGGTACATTTAGGTGAATCAAACCATCCATGAAAATTTCAGGAATCCATTAACTTTCATTCACCTCTTTCAAATATATGGAATCCTACCAAAACTAGAAAAGAATATTATGGAAGTTTAATAAAGTTTTCTTAAGTCACTCTTATACCTTTTTCAAAGATATTTGTTACATGAAGCCTTAGTCACAGTTGCAGATTGAATTGTGTTTTTCCAAAAAGGTATGTTGTATCCCTACACCCAGTACCTGTGAATGTGACCTTGCTTAGAAATAGGGCTGTTGGCAGATGTTGTCAGTTAAGTTCAGGAGGCCATATTAGAGTAAAGTGCCTCCTGTTCTAATCTGAGTACCATCCTTATAACAGAGGAGAACAGACACAGGGAGACATGCAGAGGGAAGACAAGCCACATGAAGATGCATCAACAAGCCATGGAATGCCAGGGAAGACTAAGAAATGCCCAGGGCTACCAGAAGCTGAAAGAGACAAGGAAGGATCTTCCCTTAAAGCAGACAGAGGGAGAGCGTGGCCCTGATGACACCCTGAATTCACACTTCCAACCTCCAAACTGTTAGACAATAAATTTATATTCTTATAAGCCTCCGAGTTTGTGGTATTTTGTCATGGCAGCCTTAGGAAAATAATACAGTCACCCTTCAGGGGTCTCTTACTTCTAACGGTAAGAGGAAAAAGTATAAAACTTCACTAATATCAGGAGAATTTCTCCATATGGTCCCTAATGAGGCTCAGAAAAGGCTTTCAACGTCTCCTCAATGAAGAAGAGAAAGGTTTATTTGCTCAGGGACAAGAGTACATGCCTTTAAGAACTCACAGTTAGGTTCTTACCCCCTTTCCAAGTGTCTACGCTTTTCCAACCCATTAAGACCCTCCTCAATACCTGTCACCATATCTTGTTTTTTTGTTTTTTTTCCCCTTAACACTGTCACTTTCTAGTATGTTGTACGTTTTATAGTTGTTTTTTTTTTTTTTTTTTACCACCTATTGGATTACAACTAATGGACCCCTTAGTATAGCGAAAAGTTTAAGTAGTAAGGAAAATTCTAAGTCTGCCTTCCTCCTCTATCCTGAAAAAGTATTTCCTCAGTCATCAGAAAGTAGACATGGATGGCCCAACTCCTCCTGGGTTCTCACCTTGGCCTCCTTTTGCCTACAGTCAGGATGCATTCAGGTGCTTTGTCTCCACTAGAGCAGTCTTGTCATTATTACTTGCCTTTCAGTCAGCTCTGACTCAACGCAACCCCATGTGCAACAGACCAAAACATTGGCCAGTCCCGCGCAGTCTTCATGACCACGGGTATGCTTGAGTCCAGTGTTGCCTTCTAACCTAGGGGGCTTGTCTTCCAGTACAAGATAAGACAATGTTCTGTTGTGATCCATAGGGTTTACATTGGCTCATTTTAGGAAGTAGATCACCAGGACTTTCTTCCTGATGTGTCTTAGCCTGGAAGTTCCTCTGAAACCTGTCTGCCATGTGACCTTGCTGGTATTTAAAATATCTGTGGCATAGCTTCCAGCATCATAGCAGCACAAAAGCCATCACAGTACAACAAACTGACAGATGGGTAGTGGATGACAGACTTATTGTTGTTGTTAGTGGCCGTCGAGTCAGTTCTGACACGTAGTGAGCCCATGTACAACAGAATGAAACACCACCTAGACCTGTGCCATCCTCACAATCATTGTTCTGCTTGATCCCATTGTTGCAGCCACTGTGTCAATCCATCTCGTTACGGTCTTCCTCTTTTTCGGTGACCTTCTGTTTTATCAAGCATGATGTCCTTCTCCAGGGACTGGTCCCTCTTGATAATATGCCCAAAGTATGATAGACTTAGTAGGATAGTATTCAATTCCCGGGGAGGGTAGTCATGTTCTTAGGAGAGATATTTTCAAGATATTTGGGAGGTTGCTTATATCAACAAGCCTATATGCTCATATCTGGATCACATTCTCCAAATTATTTCTCAATAATGAATGAAAGTGATATTTTACCCTTCATCTCTCTGAACCTCTCAATTGGTTCAAAACTCAGGAATAAGGAGGAATTCTATACATTTATTGGTACTATCAAATCCAAAGTGGCAACTGCTGCTAATACATGAAAGGTAATTCAAAGATAGTGAAAAACACATTGTTAAATGATGCAAGTTGTGAATGTAGTTAAGTTTCTGGTAAAAATAATAATAACGATAATGGGAAAATATCACTAACATAATTATGAATGGGCAAAGCTTTGGATTAACTAAATACACCAAAATAATACAAGCAGCATAAAGGGTAATATTTTGGAAGAGATAAATAATAAAAGGCATTTTTAAGCCTACTATTACTGCCAAAAAATATAGAATGATGACTGAGAAGATGGAGCACTTGTGAGAATATTATGGGAAAAGAGGAAAGGCTAAGTATCAGATATAAAGATAAAATGCTAAATTCACATTATAAGGTTTTACATTTTTTACTGTATATTAGATGTTCATTCTTGTAAAATCAGTAACAGGTTATTTTTATTTTTATTACTTTAATGTTTCAGTGAGAGTGAGATAAATGACATTTTGGTTGGTCATAAAATACCACTTTTCCTAAAAATAAATAGATGGATATCTACGTGTCTTAGAAGTCATTTCTCATCCATAAAACACTGCTAATATCACTTCTACTACTACTCTCAATACTGATTAATAATTATCAGTCATCTCTCTGCCAGGTATTGTCTTAAGTGCTTTGCATATGTTTTCTCATTTATTCAGCATAATTATTATCATAGCCTCCATTGTACGAAAGAGAAAACTGATTAAGTTTCAATAGCTTTCCCAATATAACAGATCCAGCATGAGCTGTAGCCTGGTTTCAGCCTAAGTAGTCTAACCCCAGAGCCTATCTTCCAATTATCACTCCATCTGCTATGCCCTAAACTAGAGATCTTATTGTAAAAACAAAACTGATGTAAAATTTATAACATTTTCTCAGCTATATACAAGAATAAACAAAAAATGTGAATAAACGCATTGTCTGGTTCTAAAATAAATTGATTTAAATAATTTTTAAAAATACAATTACACAAACACGTCATTGCTGAAACTATTTTTATATTCTACAATTAATATGAAAAGAAGGAGATAAATTATGTTACTGGAAGAAAACCTTACTATGCCATATTTAAAAAAAAAAGGATACTTCAAAAATTTTGAAAGCAAAAATGTCATAGGCTTCACTGTTAAATGTATGAACTAAAATAAAATTCGTTATTCAGTTTTAAGTCTGATGAACATCTTTGAGTTACGACGGCATAAAGTATGTGGTCCTCCATCTTATACCAGGAATAGCTCTCCTAAATCTGGTGGAGGAGTCATAATAAATTATTTTGTTTCAAATAAAATCTTGAAACTTTAGAAAACTTTTAACATTGTTAAAACTATGCATCTACAATGGTAAAAACCATATTTCAAAACAATTTCGACGATTTGTTGATCAATCAGATATTTGGCCTTTTCAAAGCACAACTGGGAGCTTCCTGAAACATTCCATGCTCTGAGTGAGACAGTGTGGATAGGCTATAATTGTTTTGCCCTCGAGTGTGGAAAACTTGATCGTATTTTCAGTAGGTTTTATTGATATTGTTAGTTGCTGTCGAGTCAAATCCAAGTTTGGTGACCCCATGTGTGCAGAGTAGAACTGCTCCGTAGAGTTTTTAAGGCTGTGACCTTCTGGAAAGAGATTGCCAGGCCTGTCTTCTCAGTGGTCTTTGGCTGGGTTCCAACCACCTTTTGGCTAGTATTTGAGTGCTTAACCATTTGGGCATCCAGGGAGTCCTTTCAGTAGGTTTAGGTAATGTATAAAAATATACTTCCAAGAAGTGAACCTAAAAGTATAAGCAAGATAACTCTGAATCTGAAACACGAAAATGAGAGATTATTTTAGTCAACCCTTACAAATACACACTCACATACACACGGAATTTTTTAACTGTAGAAATTCATGAGCAACTAAACTAAAAAAAACTGGGAAAATTTTTTTACAACTTATTGATCTTCTAGGCTTAGTAAGATTTAAACATCTTTCATAACATATACATATTTTACTTTATATTTTATTTATTTGTTGACAATTATGAACTATTTAATACTGGACCATAAACAATTTTAGCATAGTGACAGCATGTCCTCCACAGTCCATATATAATATCTTGCTCACACTAAATTCTCAGCCAGTCATTATTATGTTTAAAAGTATAATTGAATATGTTGACTACTAATTTTTAAGAAATTTCAATGGATATTTTATCATTTATTCACTGTTCTTCAAGTTTTAGCTTTTCACATTGACAGCTTGCAGAGGAAGTGCTACTGGGTTTAATTACTCCTTTCCCATCATGCAGAACATTTTCTTCAGACATATCAACCAGAAACACTTACAATCTTTCTGAGAAAATTCATTGAACTGGTAGAGTTTCAGATGCCATAATAGCATGTTTTATTTATCTTGAAGCTATGTTGCATTCTGTAAAGAATCCTGAAGCTTTGAATTTCTTTCGCCCAATAAAGGGATTGGGAGGGTGTGGAGTGGTGAATACACATGTATATTAATTGCTCTCTACTAATGTTGAAGAGGACAGTTCAGCTTTGAAAAGGGTATTTGGGTTGAGCTTGATCTTAATTCTTCTTATAGATTCTCATTGATCTGGTTCTGAAGCAATTACTTGACAAGGGCATAGAAAACCATCAAGGAGAAGTTCAGCTAATGACAGCATAAAGACACGTCTTATAAGTGGTCAGAAATATGATCAAGGGTGATTTGGGCTCCTTTAATCACTCTGTATGGGTTTCTGAATTGCATTAATGATGGTCACATTCGTGTGTTATTAAGCTTCATTTTATGCAGGCAAATGTATGCCAAGAATGTAATAACATTTAAGCCAACATATTAGAAGCCTAAGGATTGTATTTTCTACTTCTATTTTATATTATTTGCAATTGACAGCCAGATGTAAAACTCTACAGTTTGTGTTTTTATTGCTTTTAGGAACTGTCTTAAGCATGTGAAATATAAGAAATAAAACACGTAAATTAATACTGCTTTTCGTGTCGGTTGATCAATGAAAACAGAATTTGTTAAGCCCAGTAATATTATTAAATATATGACATTGTTATTTTGAACATACTTAACCATACTTTCTATATAACTGTATGTTTTATTAGTCAGGATAATTAATTCCTAGCTGCTATTAAAACCCTGGTGACGCAGTGATTAAGCACTCGGTTGTTAATTGAAAGTTCGGTGGTTCAAACCCACCAGCTATTCTGCAGCAGAAAGATGTGGCAGTCTGCTTCCATAAAGATTTACAGCCTTAGAAATCCTATGGGGGCAGTTCTACTCTGTCCTATAGGGTCAATATGAGTCAGAATTGCTCAGCAACAATGGATTGTTAAGAACAGCTACAAAATCTTAATGGATTCGTACAATAAAAGTTTATTTCTCACTCTGATCATAGTCCAATGCAGTTAAGGTGTGTCTATTATTCTGTTCTCCTCCAAGAAGAATATAGAGATCCTGACTCTCTTCGTCTTGTGATTTCATCTTCCCTTAGGGCTGCCAGAGAATTCCCCACTAGATTCTAAATATACAGTCGACCAATGAGAGATGACAGCCTATAACCCGGAGGAAAGAATGTGCCATAGCCAGGTTTATGAGTGTGTAAATCCTTTCTACCCACAATCCTTTGGTCAAATCACAAAGGCCCTAAAGAACCACAGTGGCCTGCGATTACAGGAAGTGTTTGCATATATTCCATGTGAAAAAATGGGATTAGTGAGAAATCAACCTCTGTCACACATATTATTTATTTTGGCAGCCCTTTGTGTTAGTGAGAAGATTAAAGAGTATATACAGTATGTGGTTCAAGCATGAAGAACAATGTATTTTCATTGCATAAGCAAATTTAACGTAGACTTCTATTTTTTCTACTTACTGGCACTTAAAATTGTGACAAGAAGCTATTCTTTCAGATACAAAATCATACGTTTCTTTGAATAGTTCTTAAGCTTTAACCTTTCTTGAGCTTTCTATGTTTTGTTCTATTGTGTTATTTACCCTTGATTTAAATTTCAACTCACTTTATGATTCTAATGAGATGCATAGAGAAGGCACCATCAATTCATATTAGAAATTCCCCAAATCCCTTTACACTGATTCCCAAAACAAGTAGCATCGGCCTCCCAGAGATGTAATGCTAATTTTTATTGATGACTACCAACAGAAAACTAACAAACAATGCATTCCAAGTTTCATTTTGAAAATCATAGATAGTAAAATAACGGGGTATTATATTGTTATATTATGCTAAAAAATTCCAAGAATATATTATCGGTACATTTTGTAAATATCAATTACTTTCTAACTAAATGCAGAAAAAAAGTAACAAATTATTTGTAGAAAATCATCTTCGTATTCTCTTTTCCTACTTTTCATATCTGGTTAATGGGTAAGTAGCTATTAATCAAAACACATGGCTGGTATCTCTTAAAATAGTGATGTTCCTTAATTATTAACACAGTTATTCATTCTCACCTTCTTTGAAACAAGTATATATGTTTTGTTAGAATATCTATTCATATATTCAATTTTTAAAGATTTTATCTTTTTCTTATGACAGGTTATTCTATTTATTCAAAACACATCATCTGTGGTCCTTGAAATTTTATTAAAAATATTTTTTCATCGGGCAATTACATAAAACAATTTTCAGTCTCCACAAAAATATCTTACTATATATTCATATATATTCAGTTAATAACTGATTTTTATTAATAAAATGTGGGAAACTGTGAGCGAAGCCATAGATGGCTTTGAATTTTTTCTTCAAGTAACTCTATTTTAATTTCTTAGTGAATTCCAACTAAATAGATAGATCAGTGGCATTCTTCCTCTTTCAATATTTTATAAAATGTTTGAATCTCCTCTGAGATTTTTGTGTTATTTTTCTCCCAAGTGTGATTTGTTGCTGGTGGTATAAAGAAATGTAATCACTTGGGTTGAAAATGATTTGATTTGGATAATATGCATAAATGATTTAAATGCAAGTATCCTGCCATTGAAACATTTAAATACAAATTAGAGAAATATGGCTTGGGGGATAATTATTGCCATATGAATGAAGTTGAATAAAGAATGAGAGAAGGAATCTGTTTGTCAGCCTAACTCATAATTTCAGTACTGGGCATTAGCATTCATTGGACTTGAGTTACAAAATTACTAAAGGATAAGCTGAAAACATTTACAGTTTAGAAGATAATATCAATGAACTGACAACACATAATCAACACATAAAATGAATAGCTGAATTCCAGAAAATATTTTGGTGCCTCTTTTTCTGGTTCACATTATTAGAAAATTTATTAAAAATGTCTCTTCACAACTTTTTGTGTGTCTATTTGAATAGAGATGTAAACTTGTTTTCATTAAATAAGTTCAAGCGTGATATGTGATTTGGAGAATTGAATTAAGCAGCAATTTAGTTGAGCACTATAGAAAAAAAAACTTGAAAAGTTATTTAAATGACAACCAGTATCTGTAAGTTAGGAGCCTTAGTGGCGCAGTGGTTAAACACTTGACTGCTAACCAAAAAGTCGGAGGTTTGAACCCATTACAGCATTGGAAACCCTGTGGGGCAGTTCCACTCTGTCCTGTTGGGTCACTATAATTCTGAACGGACTCAACAGCAGTGAGTTTTTTTTTTTTTTTTTGGTTTTTATCTATAAGTTATAACAGAAATTTTTTTTTAAAATAGTTTTAAGTATAAAATCATACTAATACTTAGAAACACGTTGAAAATACAAACGAAGTTTTTCAGTGTAGGTTATGCTATAGTAGCAGACAACCCCAAATTTCAGTGGCTTTAAACAGCAAACATTAATTTCTCAATCAGGCTATATATCTATCACAGATTTTCAGATGTCGAGGGGGTTCTTGCTCGTCGTAGTCACTCAAGACTATAGGCTGACGGAAGGACCCACTGTGCTTGCCCGATTCTGTACTCTTTGGAAACAGAGCACCATAAGGTCTCACACTTGCAAATCAACGCTTCATTCAGATATGACACAAAGCCAGAAGAAACTTCATGCTCCCTCCCACCCACTGATAAAGTGACCAGAATGTGTAAATCTACTCTGTTCCCTTGAGTTTACGAGATGAAATATTTCTGAAATGAGTCCCAGCTATTACCAGAGCAAGCTCCAAACTATGTAACCTACAACAGCAACCCAGTCCCATATTATCATGTAATGTTAATGCAAGTAGGTAAGTGTGTAATTAAGCACTCTGGAACCATCCATTAAGTAGAATAGACTATCTCAGAGGAATACTGGGTGGAAACTAGGTAAAGACAGACCAAATAAAAGAGTTTGGGTACATGCATACTTTTGTAGCTATGATTATATGTAACTGAGAATTTCTTAGGATATTGATATTTTATTGCTTCTCTTATTAGTGTATTTAAAAACTTGTATAGTTATATTTTTGTATTTCCTCACCGGTTCTAACTAGTTGATTTTGACAGACAAGAACCCATTAAAAACAAAAACAAAACAAAACAAAAAGTAAGAGGCTGTTTCTTCTGGATAAATTCGACTGGGAATGCAGCAATTATGGCGGCCTAGGACTTCTATATCCTTACGTTGTTGTTGTTCTTAGGTGCCCTTGAGTTGGCTCCAATTAATAGCAACCCCACACTCAACAGAATGAAATACTGCCCAGTCTTGCTCCATCCTCACAATCATTGTTATGCGTGGGCCCATTGTTGCAGCCACTGTGTCATTTCATCTCATTGAGCTGCCCCTCTACATTACCAAGCATGGTATTGTCCTCCAGGGACTGGTCCCTCCTGAAAATATGTCCATAGTATGTGAGACAAAGTCTTGCCATCCTTGCTTCTAATGAACATTCTGGCTGTACTTCTTCCCAGACAGATTTGTTTGTTCTTCTAACAGATTATGCTATGTTCAATATAATTCACCAACACCATATTTCAAAGGCATCAATTCTTCTTCAGTCTTCCTTATTCATTGTCTGTCTTTCACATGGATATGAGGTGATTGAAAACACCTTAGTCATTAAAGTGACATCTTTGCTTTTTAACATTTTAAAGAGGTCTTTTGCAGCAGATTTGCCCAATGCGATGCGTCTTTTGATTTCTTGACTGCAGCTTCCATGGGCGTTGATTGTGGATCCAAGTAAAATGAAATCCTTGACAACTTCAATCTTTTCTCCATTTACCATGATGTTGCTTATTTGTCCAGTTGTGAAGATTTTTGTTTTCTTTATGATGAGGTGTGATCCATACTGAAGGCTGTAGTCTTTAATCTTCATCATTCAGGGCTTCAAGTCCTCTTCATTTTCAGCAAGCAAGTTTGTGTCATCCGCATATCACAGGTTGTTAATGAGACTTCCTCCACTCCTGATGCCTTGTTCTTCTTCATATAGTCCAGCTTCTCAAACTACCTGCTCAGCATACAGATTGAATAAGTATAGTGAAAGATATATCCCTATAGTAATTGCTTAAAAATTGTACCTCTCTTACCGTATCTCAACTCTCCAGCCAAAAACAAAACAAAACAAAACAATCATATTTTGATGCATTTTCATCATGGTCATGTGTGCAGGTAGTTTGGGGAAGTAATCACAGGAAAGAAGAGTAGGGGACAGGGAAACAGAGAAAGCCAATTCAAGAACCATTTATCGAGCCCAGTGGGCAAGGGAGACTCAATTTCACTGGGACCCATGAGAAGCCATTTAGAATGTAACACAGAATTGTTTCCTGAAGGATGGGTGAAGAAAAAATTTATCCACCAACTCCCATCCTTTATTGGTCAAGGGTTACCCCATGATGTGTTAATCCAGGTTTGCACATGCATGAGTGCTAAGCAGAGTTCCACAGCCTCTATATCAGAGAAATCCTAGGGCAGAAAAAGGAACTCTGGTGGTTAAGCACCTGCTGCTAACAAAAGATTGGCTGTTGAACCCACCAGCTGCTCTGCAGGAGAAAAATGTGGCTGTTTGCTCCTGTACAGATTTGTAGACTTGAAAACCCTACGGGATGGTTCTACTCTGTCCAGTAGGGTCACTACCAGTCAGAAGCGACTCAACGGCAACAGATATGGGTAGGGCAGAAAGTGAAAGATAAAGGAGTGCTATTGAGGGCTTCAGTCAAGTTACACCAGCTCCAAGCCAGTTGCATCATAAATGATTGATGGAAAAGGTGGGCTGAGATGATTTGAGGTGGGGCACACAAAGTGTCCAGTTACATACCATTTTTATTAATAGCTCTTGTAAGCCAGAATCAGCTCTTTTGCTCTTCCTTCAACATTTCTAATGTGTTTCCTCCAGTGTATATTAACAAAATCAGGCACCATATCACATATATTTTGAATGGTCCATTTAGATATTGCTTGTCCATTTTATATGCCCCTTTTCTACATGTTTTCTGCATTCTCTTTCATCACTGCTGCTCCTGGAAATCTAGACACCATCTCTTCATTAGATGTTGCTCCTTGAGTGCCAGAGGAGAAGTTGATACAGAGCAAACTGGACTTCCCTTTCCTCCTCTGTCTTTATTTGCCACATTATGGACAGGCAACTGTATCAAACTTAACTGATGGATTGAAGATAATTTAAAAACAGTTGCAATATACCAAATCCCGGTGCCTTTGAGTCAATTCCAACTCATAGCAAGCTTATAGGAAAGAATAGAACTGCCCCCTAGAGTTTCCAAGGAGCAGCTGGTGCATTCAAACTGCTGATATTTTGGTTAGCAGCCTGAGTTGTAATATAGGAGCAGAAAACTTATAGCTGTATGCTAAGTATGATGTCTCCCAAAGTTCAAGGAAAAACCATCGAGATATTTTAGATAGATTAACATTACCAGGTTAGCTAACTAGGTTTCCTTACCATTAAGTCACTACTCCTTACCAAACTCTTCTAATTCTAACCACTGTTTCAAATTTCCAGCCACCAGTGGGAGTACTGGTATTGCCCTAGGATCCATCCTCTTAACATAATTTTAGTATACTTAATACACAATTATGCTTAAGTAGAATATTTCCCTAAAATTGAGGCATTCAGCTTTGAGTAACATCTCTAAGATTTTTAATAATACACACCAAGATGCCAAATATACTTAGGAGACATAAACCATTCAAGTGTAATGTCTTTGAAGATCCCTATGAATAACTGTGTAGGACCCTTGATGCTGCAAGTGGTTTGCAATCAGTTGCTAACCTAAAGATTGGTGATTTGAATCCACCCAACAGCATCACAGAAGAAAGGTTTGATGATCTATTTCAGTGAAGATTATAGCCAAGAAAACCCTAGGGAGAAGTTCTACTCTGTAACACATGGGGTCACCATGAGTTGGAATTGACTTGATGGCAACAGGTTTATTTTTGTTTTTTTTGTTTGTTTGTTTTTGATGAGTAACTATGGGAACACACACACACACACACACACACACACTCACCACATACCACATACATGGAGACATTGGCACTGCTGGGACTGTATAATCTAAATTCATAAAAGATAAATATTTTCCTAACTGGCTCTAATTTATGAGGCTCCTCTTTTATTAATGGAGTCTTTTCTGCAATTATTATTTCAGTCCTTTCCTTTTTTCATTCCCTACTATCAAGTTATGCTCCTATTGGACTGCTCCAAATGATAAAAAGGCCTATTGTTGTTCTAGGTACAAAGTAATAACATTAACTCAGTTTTACAAAGATCAGGCCAAAGACTAGATAAAGAGTTCACCAAATTCTTTGCTAAGAAATCTTACTCTGCTCAGTTTCTGAGGGCAATACTTTTTCTTTCTAGTTATATCAAATTTTTTCAGTTAAATTATTTTAATAATTGTTCTATTATCATTGTACTTAGAATGCATACAAGCTCCATATGGTGGGCTACAATGCCCTACATGCTGTGACTCCTGTTCATATCCCCAGCCCCACCTTGTTCCGGGCTCACCCTAACTCATCACTCACAACTTGACTTTAAAACTTAGGTCTGATCTCCCTTCCTACCAGCAATGTTTTTGCACCAGATATTTGCATGATCAATTTCTCATCGGGAAGCATTGACTCAAAGGTTTTCTCTCAGGGAGGCCTTCCCTAAAAATCAAAACCGAAGTATGGGTCGCCTGTCCCAATATCATTGCTTTGTCTAATTTTCATCATACCACATATGTTATTATTACTAGTAGTAGTAGTACATATTTAATGATTTAACTTAAATTTTGTCTGTCCCCTGTTACAACAATGCAAGTTCCATGAGCAAAGGAATTGTCTCTTCTTCTTTGTCACTTAGTACACAGTGAATATTTATTGAACAAAAAGTATCAAAATTAAATATTAATACTTCATATAAAAATAGTCATGGAATTTTAATATCATTTAAATGCTATTAAATTGAAATGTTAATATGATTTATAAAGTTAGATGACTTTAGGCACATAATAATTTCAAACATGGAATATAGATACATGGAAGTAAATTTAGTAGATCAAGATTTTATAGTAATTAATGACCAAATCTTTTTCTTGGAACAAGGTAAGTGATAAGTGCATTGCGTGACATCTTTTATCCACTGACATTAGAGTTTTATTCCTTACTTGGGATCAAGAAGGGTGTCATGGATTGAATTGTGTCCCCCAAAAATATCTCTCAACTTGGCTAGGGCATGATTCCCAGTATTGTATAATTGCCTACAATTTTGTCATCTGATGTGATTTCCCTATGTTTTGGGAATCCTATCAATACGATGTAATGAGATGCCTTAGTGGCAGTTGATGAGATCGACAAGATTAGATAGTGTCTTAAGCCAATCTCTTTTGAAATATAAAAGACAGTAGCAAGCAGAGAGACATGGGGACCTCATACCACCAAGAAAGCAGTGCCAGGAGCAGAGCGTGTCCTTTGGACCCTGAAGTTTCTACGCTGAGATGCTCTCAGAACAGGGGAAGATTGATGACAAGGACCTTCCCTCAGATCTGACAGAGAGAGAAAGCCTTCCCCTGGAGCTGATGCCATGAATTTGGGCTTGTAGCCTACTAGACTGTGAGAGAATAAATTTCTCTTTGTTAAAGCCATCCACTGGTAGTACTTATGTTTTAGCAGCATTAGATGACTAAGACAGAGGAGGTCTTGAAGAATCTGGCTTATCTGAAATCTTGAGGTTTTTGTTTTTTTTTTAACTATTGGAAATTTAAGATTGTAGAAATGCTCCTTCACCTTTGCTGACAAGGTTTGTACTGGGACCATATTTGACTTATTTTTCAATAAATATGAAGACCTATAAATCTCAGAATTTGAACATGATTCCAAGTTTCCTTTCCTTTCAAAATTATTAGAGCATATGGATATATAACTGCTCAGTATATAACACATGACACAGCTTATCCTAAGGTTGTGAAACAATGGTGATTCTCCCACGGGGAATGCAACTTTGCATCACAGAGTAGAAGAAACAAGGTAATCTGTGGTTCCCAAACTCTACTTAAAAATAATACTATTGATGCATTTATTTTGCCTTTTCTATTTATTCTATTTATTTTGCCTTTCTATTTCTCATCATGGTTTACTCTGAAACATTCACAGTTCCCTACTCATCTTAATGATCAGCATAATTTATTTGGAATATCATAGATTAGTATAAGATTGAATGATTTTCTATTGTAATTATTAAGTGATTTAATGTAAGCCACTTTTATTTTTAACTTTTATTAATTCAACTATTAAAAACAAAATATTTTCTTTTAATTCCAAGGAAACAGTTACTCTTGATCAATAATTCATATCAAAATCTTCAGCTATGTATGGGGTGGAGTTTAAATAACTATTTAAGATGAAGACCATTTAGAAACTTTACTTATAATGCTATGTTGAGGTGTAATTTACAGACCATAAAACTTAACTGTTTTAAATGTACAATTCAATGGTTTTTAGTAACTGTAGAGAGTTGTGAAACTATCACCATGATACACTTTAGAACACTGCAGTCAGTCCCCATGCCCACCACCAGCTCCAGGCCATTAATTTGCTTTCTAAAATAGAATTGCCTTTCATATGAATACCTGCTTTTATATTTTTAATCCTGGCTTCCTAAGCATCACACCTGTGTCAGCAGAGTACTGTGGTCAGTCAATAATTGATCTGATGTTCTTAAACACATTGAGCCAGTAAGGTTTCTACCTATTACTGATGGACCTGTGTGTAGACTGGGTAATGCATTCAGTGCTTACACACTTTACAAGTCTGTCCCACATTTTTCTTTCTGATGGACCATCTTTGTTTCTTCTTTGTGAATGTGCTTGGGTTTATGTTCAGCCTAGGATACGTAGATAGCTAGAGCCATCTTTGTTCTCTGCTGTTGTGAGCACAGCCTTGGACATGTGTTCAGCCTTCCAGGTATTAGGTATATATGGGAGCTTATCAAGGCCCAGTCTTGCTACTTACTCGTCAGATCTCTCTGTTAAATATCTGATTGGTCAGCAGGTCTGTTGCCTGTCCCAACTAGTATCATATCAAGAGTTAATTGTGATTTTGGCCTTTCCCAAATATTTGACACAAAATTCACTACTTTTTCAACATCACCCTTGGACATGGAATTTTTCTGACCTCTACTCTAAGTCAGAGGGTCAGTGAAAAAAAGGAAGACCCTCAACAAGATGAATTGACACAGTGACTGCAACAATGGGCTCAAGCATAGCAACAGTTATGAGGATGGCACAGGACCAGACAGAGTTTTGTTTTGTTGTATGTAGGGTTGCTATGAGTCAGAACTAATTCAACGGCACTTAACAACATAAAAACAATAACAATTCTAAGTCAAGTAAGTCCCTTTAGGCAACAAAGCTGCTGGTTTTCATGGCTTCCCTTGCTTTTATAAACCTAACACATTGATAAGGATGAGAGATCACCTAGGTCAAAACACCATATACTGCCACTGATCTTACCAGAGTTTTAGTAGTTTTTATTGAATAATCATTTCTCAATCTGTTGTATGCTGTCTTAGTCATCTAGTGCTGCTACAACAGAAATACCACAAGCGGATGGCTTTACCAAAGAGAAGTTTATTTTCTCAGTCTAGTAGGCTACAAGTCCAAATGCAGGACATCAGCTCCAGGAAAGGCTTTCTCTGTTGGCTCTGGAGGAAGGGCCATGTCATCAGTCATTGCTTGGTTTAGGAGCTTCTCTGCACAGGAATCTCAGGCCCAAAGGACATGCTCTGCTCCTGGCGCTGCTTTCTTGGTGGTATGAGTTTCCCTATGTCTCTCTGCTTGCTTTTCTCTTTTACATCTCAAAAGAGACTGGCTTAAGACACTATCTAATCTTGTAGACATCATCAATATAACTGCCACTAATCCATCTTATTACATCATAGTGATAGGATTTACTATACATATGAAAATCACATCAGATGATAAAATGGTAGACAATCATACAATATTGGGAATCATGATGTAAACAAGTTGACAGATACTTTTGGGGGACACAATTCAATCCCTGATATATGCCCTGTTTAATTTCCAGAGTTCTAAAAGGGTACTTTTTTACAATGTTTTCCACTTTTATCATTGTTTTTTGAAGACAGAGAATTTGCTGACTTCCTTGTTTCACCATTTCAGAAATCCTGTTCCCTTCCAAATATTTGAGGAAAAAAATCTAGGTTATTTCAACATGACAATTACTGTTATACAGTAATATGCAATGAAGTAAATACCTAACAGATTAAAGATTGAGACACCATCTTCAAAACCCTACTCTGTACTCATAGATGAATGTTTTTAAATGAAATAATTAATGTAAAACTTCCAATTCTATGTCCTAACCTACTAAATGGAATTATTTTTCTAAAAGGCAATATATACATTAATTAAGAAACAATATATTTCCAACTCAATTGATTTCCAAATGATAGAGAATTATCATTATTTCTGTTCTAATGATTATTTTTGATCCTATAAAATCTCATTAACATGACTATATTATTTTTCTACTGGATTCATTCTATTTGTTTAGTAAATAGCTTATGTTAATATACAATTTTCTATTAACAAAATAATACATTTATTTTAATAACTTTCTCATAAACTTCATAATCAGAGAAGATGAATAATAGTGATGACATGAGGATGGATTTTATAAAGACAAAAGGGAAGGTAACCATATAAAAAGAAAACTTCTCATCTATTAAATTAAACAATGTTACATCCATATAGTTTAATTTCAGGGATGCCTTATTGGAAAATTGAAAATGACATAGTAAGTTTCTTACCTACCACTATTCATATATTTTAACCTAAGTTAATAGAATTGCATATTGACTTTGGGACAAATACATATTCCCTAGCCTTGTTGGAGACATAGATCCCTCTCAGGGACTCTGAAAGGAACATCTGTGATTTAAAACTTTGTGTCTTATTGTTATATTAATAAACAAGAATAAGGTGTGCAAAGAGAAGGATATTTGCTCTATCCTTAGACTATGACAAAGAATGATCTCTTAATTTCAGACTTCATAGATATGGGCCATTACATGAATGGAGCAGCACCAGCCTGTTTGTAGCCTCACCAACTATGCAACAAGAGTCTGTAATGGTAGCTGGGCATCATCTAGTTCTTCTGGTCTCAGGGTGGATGAGGCTGTGGCTTGTGTTGGCTATTAGCCTTGTGGATTAGTTTCTTCTCTGAGACTTCAGTTTCATTCTTTCACTTTTGCTCTTAATGTATACAGACCAATAGTTGTATCTTCAACGTCCGCTCACATGCTTTTAAGACCCTAGATGCTACTCACCTCACTAGGATGCAGAATATGAACTTTGTTGTGCCAATTGACTGATTTGTCCCATGAGACTAAGAACCTAAGCCTTCAAACCCAGAAAACCATTCTCAAAGGTATTTGCTTGTGTCTGAGAAGTATTTTTAACTATGTCCTCTATGAATGTATATGCATGCACACACATATATATGGACCCAGAATGGGGAAAAATTGCAGAACAGAACTCAAATTCTTACAAAGTTCAGACTTACTGGACTTGTTGAGACTGGAGGACTCCCTGAAACTATCACCCTGAAATACTCTTTAAACCATGAGCAGAAATTATCTACCAAAGTCACCTTTTAGCAAAATAATAGATTCGCGTATAAAATAAAGGATATTACTCATGAGTACAGGGCTCCATTAAAAACATCTATATGAGATCAAAAGGTCAATGATTATTCTAAAGCAAATATCAGATGACAAAGGGACAGGGAAATTAGAGTACAAGAAACAGACAACCAGAACACATTTAATGAGAATATTGACACATTGTGGAAAATGTAACTGACGTCATTGAACAACTTGTGTAGAAATTGTCAAATGGAAATCTAATTTGCTGTAAACTTTCATCAAAAACACAATAAACTATCATTTAAAAAAAAAGAGAGAGAGAGAGATTCTCAACAGAGAGTGCAGGATAGAAACAATAAGATGCCACCACCCTCTCATAGTAAGGTAACTCCCAAATGGCAGTATCTCAGGCAAATTCCACCTGTTTATAAAAAAGAATGAAAGCAAGAATGGCAGAAAGAGCAAGATGGAGAACAAGACAGCACTCATGCTGTGTTTCCTATTTCTCCATCTCATGGTAAAAAGACAGTCCAAAGGCAGGGAATAAAATAGTTTTTAAAAAAAGGAAGCAAAGAAGCAAGGAAACAAACAAATAACCCTGACCAGTGTCTCCTCTACAGAAGCAACAACTAAGCAGGAAGACTCAGCCTCACTGAAAGAAAAGAATCTCAAGAAACAAATTCTAAAGAGAAAAACAGGCCATATCACAGGAAACTATGATACAGTTGTTTTTGACCTTATTTTTCAGTGTGCAATATGAAATTGAGGAAAAGTAGAGAAAGCTTTGAGATTCCCCAAAAGGCTCTCAAAAAAAAAAAAATCAAGCTACCTAACTTTCACAATCTCATTAATCCATAAGCCTGATATCTACAAAATATTTATCAATTTTTAAACATACAAACACACAAATCAGAACATATGCTTAGTTTCTTGCTACTAACTTCAGTCTTTAATGCCCTGCTACGTATCAGTATTTAAAAGTTAATCTGGTATTTCAGAACAATAATATAAAGCAACATTTCCCAAACTATGTAAAAGGAATTGTAAAATGAATATAAAGAAATGTTCTGCGGTTAAATACTAATAATAACAAGATTTATCATTTGTCTTCTAAAATATATTGTAAAACTCTATGTAATGAAAAAAATTAATATTCATTTATTCAATAAATATGTGCCAACTAATATGTACCAGAACTCTTCTGGACCCTAGATAAAATAAAAACCAAAAAAATCAAACTTGTTGCCGGCAAGTCGATTTCGGCTCATAGCAACCTTATAGAGCAGAGTAGAACTGCCCCACAGGGTTTTCAAGGAGTGGCTGGTGGATTCCAATGGCCAGTCTTTTGGTTAGCAGCCAAGTTCTTAACCACTGAGCCACCAGATAAATGTAAGAGTGAAAAATAATTTATTTCATCTCTGTACAAACATGCTTTTCTTCTCATCACTAGGTATTTCCACTCCTCATGTATTGAATTGGAGGCCTGATGGTGCAGGAGTTAACAGCTCAGCTCCTAACCCAAAGGTCAGCAGTTCAAATCCACCGGCCGCTCCTTGAAAACCCTATGGGGCAGTTCTACTTTGGCCTATAGGGTCGCTAAGAGTCAGAATCGGCTGGATGGCAATGGGATGTGGTGTTTTTATATTAAATTGTGCTTGTGACTTGCTGCAACCAATCAAATAAAGCCAAAGCAGCACTATCTGTTTCCAGATTTATGCAGCTTTTGCTTTTACACCGTTGGAAGCCAGCCATTTAAGGATGTGCACTACCTTGTTGAAGACAGACCGTAGGTGAATACTGAGAGGCCTTGCAGCATAAGAGGCTATGAGGGAAGATAGGATCCAGCCAGCCCCAGCCACTCTAGCAACTCCAACTGAGGCAATAGATCTGTGTGTGAAGCCATCTTGTTTTTCCAGTTTTAATGAAGTATCCTGAGCCAATACAAACTCATCCCAGATAAGATGGGAAAGTATTAAAATGAATTTTACTACAACATTCAAAAGTAAATGTAATGTCTTGGACAAAGCTAGCCATATTAAGCAAGAATAAAATGAAATAAACGTCTTGGAAATAATCCAACACAATAGGAAAAACAAACCAGAAATGATAAGTAGCATATGAAAGACAGAAAATTCAAGTTGGCAGAGAACATTTCCAAAGGATTGAAATTGACTTCCTCCAAGTGTTTTGAAGAAGAGTTGCATAATACATGGACTCAAAAAACAGACAAGAGAACAACAGAATGAGATAATAAAGGAGTTGAACTAGGGAAATCGATTGCTAACAAAACTGAAAATTACTTACCTTCTAAGCAAGTTTTATAAATAACAATATGTTATATTTATTGACTGATTACTATTTGCCAGGAACTCTTATAAGCACATTGCTTGTGCTATCGTTTTTAATCCTCACAATAACACTTTGAGGTAGAACACACTAGTTGTCCTATTTTTAAAATAATGAAACTTAAGAAACACATTGACTCACTAACTTGCATACGGTCACAGACCTAGTGTGCTATAAAGCTAGGATACAAACCTTGGTAATTTCCCTTCAGAGTCCCTGCTTGCAACACTGCCTCCAAAGAATAAAATGAAGTTAATACCATGCAGGAAATGTATGCAATGATCCCAGTGGATGCAGAGGGGGGAAAAGGCAAAGAGATTAAAGCAAATTAAGAGAAAATTATAGATATAGAGGACAGTCATCACTGATTCAACATAAAGGTAATTAGTGGCTAGTGGTAAAAAAAAAAAAAGAGTATATCAATAAATGGAGTAGAAGATTTAAACTTCTAACAAGTTTTCTTTCAAAATGAGGGAATAAATTAATATTTGGATTAAAATGCAAAGCATATTGGGGAAATAAGATAAATTAATAGGCACATTCTGGCTAAATTATTCAGTTATGAGGATAAAGAGTGTTTCTTTAGACACTTAGATAAGAAAAGAAAGTATATGAATATCAGCATTAATATCAGAAGACAATGCTAACTTCCCATGAAGTATTAAGGAAAAGACTCAGGCAATAGCTATATATGGCAGATATTCAAAATCAATGAACTTAAGAAATAAACCCTCTGTCTTAGTTATCTTGTGCTTCTATAGCAGAAATACCACAAGTGAGTGGCTTTAACAAACAGAAGTTTGTTTTCTCACAGTTTAGGATGCTAGAAGTCCAAACTCAGGGCAGTGGCTCTAGGGAAAGGCTTTCACTCCCTGTTGGCTCTGTGGAAATGTCCTTGTCTCTTTTTAACTTCTGTTCCTTGAATTCTTGGCAACATTCATGTGGCATGCGATCTATCTTCCCCCATCTCTGCTTGCTTGCTGGCTGGCTGGCTCAGTCTGCTCTTTTATATCTCTAAGGAGATTAAGACACACCTACACTAATACTACCTAATTAACATAACAAAGAAAACCCATTCCCAAATGGAATTATAATGGCAGGTATAAAGGTTAGGATTTGCAACATGAATTTTTGGGAGACAATTCAATCCGAAACACCCTTCATAAGAACTTCTTTTAAAAACTAAATGATACAGACTTAAAAAGAGATGAATTGAAATAAATGACTCTAAGCTATAGAAGATACGCAGGATTACTGGTGAGAGGACTGGTTAGGTACAGTGCATTTATTTTATTGTGAACATAGAAACAAAACAGTAAATAAATTATGACTAAAAAACAACATAAAAACACTAACCTTGTGAAGACAAAGTAAGCAGCAAAAATTTAAAGTAGAAGGAGGAAGAAAAGTGCTAATCAAGTCTAACTACCACTGAAACTCTAATGTGATTTGAAAACTCTCATGTGGTTTAAAAAACAAAGACAATTTCTTTATGGTTTTAATAATCTCTTTTAATTTAACCTGTTGCTACAAAGTCAATTTCGACTCATACTGACCCTGCAGGACAGAGTAGAACTGCCTCATAGGGTTTCCATGGAGCAGCTGGTGGATTCAAATAGCCGACCTTTTTGGTTAGCAGCCAAACAACTTATCACTGCGTCTCACCAGGGCCCCAAAGTGATCGTTTATTAAGGAATATATTGTGCTGAAGAAACACTTATTTGAAATATAAGGCAGTCTTCCATTTCACATCATAATTTTTCCATATACTAAATTTAATCAAACTACATAAAGGTACTTGTCTTAAATAAGACAGCTTCATTCTTTTTTTTTTTAATTTTTTTTTTTATTATTGCACTTTAGATGAAGGTTTACAGAACAGTTAGTTTCTCACTAAACAGTCAGTACACACATCATTTTATGACATTGGTTAACAACCATACGACGTGTCAGTAATCTCCCTTCTTGACTTTGGAGGACTTCTTTTTTTGGTGGAAATATATATAGCCAAAGTTACATCATTTTGAAAGTTTCTACATGTACAATTTAATGACATAGATTACATTCTTCCCATTGTGCTGCTAATCTCACTATCCTTTTCCAAATTATTCTGTCACCATTATCTTCATCTCACTGCCCCCTAGGCTTCCCATCAAATCTTTTGAGTTGCGGTTGTCAATTTGCTCTCACATAGATAGTTCTCTTTTTTTTTTGTACCTTAGATAAAGGTTTGCAGAACAAATAGTTTCTCATTAAACAGTACCCGTATAGCCCTGTGACAATGGTTAACAACCCCACGACATGTCAACACTGTCCCTTCCCTAACACCAGCTTTCCTGTTCGCTCCTGCCTTCTAGTCCTTGTCCCTGGACTGCTGTGCCTCATTAGTCCTGTTTTGTTTTATGAGGCTGTCCAATTCCTGGCTGAACTGTGAACTTCAGGAGTGACTTCACCACTGAGCTAAAAGGGTGCCTGGGGGCCATACTCT
>NW_004444173.1:2616869-2637403 GCF_000243295.1 Trichechus manatus latirostris
GTGTCTATGGAGCTTCCATGGCCTTTCCTTGTACAAGTTGTGCTGGTGTCTCCAGCATTGTGTACTGTCATACCCTTCACCAAAGTTACCACTTATCTATTGTCTATTTAGTTCCCCCCCAACCCCTCCCATCCCTGGTAACCAACAAAGATTGTTACTTTTAGTATGTAAACTTTTACATGAGATTTTACAGTAGAGGTCCCATACAATATTTGTCCTTTTGTGATTGGCTTATTTCAGCATAATGTCCTTCAGTTTCATCCATGTTATGAAATGTTTCACGATTCATCATTGTTCTTCATCTTTGCATAATACTCCATTGTGTGTATGTACCAGTTTGTTTATCCATTCATCTGTTGATGAGCATCTAGGTTGTTTCCATCTTTTTGCTCTTGTGAACAGTGCTGCAGTGAATATGGGTATGAATATGTCTATTAGTGTGACAGCTCTTATTTCTCTAGGATATATTCCTAGGACTGGGATTGCATTTTGTAGTGCTTTTTTTGTGGTGCTGACGTTTTCTTTGTTCCTCTTACTCTCCTGTGCTGAGTTCCTTTTGTTTGTGCTTTTTTTTTTTTTCATTTCTTCTGTTTTGGTAAGTTTTGTTTTTACTGAGACTTTATGTTTTTCTTCTTTATTTTGATGAGTAGGTTTGTTATCTTTCTTTGTGTTTACCTTGGAATTTACCCTTATCTTCCTAGATTTGAACCAGTCTATTATTACTTGGTATTGCCCTGCTTTCCTCTCCATTAGAAGGTTCTATACCTACACTGTTTATTCCCTCTTTTATTGTTCTGATGCTATTGTCATTACAGATTAACCTCTCTGGTTCCCTGTTGTAATTCTTTTGGTTTTGCATAGTCCTTAAGAGTTCATGTCCTAGACTGGTATCTGGCTAGTACAATCTTGTGTCCTATATTCAGCCTGTGGCCTGATGTTGTTTGTTCTCAGGTCAAAAGACTCCCTTTAATAAGTCTTGTAAATTTGGTTTGGTTTTCACATATTCCCTTAATTTCTGTTTATCTTGAAATGACCTAATTACACCATCATATTTGAATGAGAGTTTTGCAGGATATATTATTCTTGGCTGGCAGTTTTTTTTCTTTCAGGGTTTTATATATGTCATCCCATTGTCTTCTTGCCTGCAAGGTTTCTGCCAAATAATCTGAGCTTAGTCTTATTGTTTCTTCTTTTTATGTGACTTTTTTTTTTCTCGAGCTGCTCTCAGGATTCTTTGTCTTTGGTTTTAGCAAGTATGATTATGATATGCCTTGGTGATTTTCTTTTGGTGTTTATCCTATATGGGGTTTGATGAGCTTCCTGGTTGGCCAGCTTTTCATCTTTCATGATATTGGGGAAGTTTTCTGTCAGCAATTCTTCAATGATCCTCTCTGTGTTTTCTGCTTTTTCCCTCTGTTCTGGAACTCCAATCACCCGCAGATTTTTGCTTTTGATTGTATCCCACATAATTCTCAGGGTTTCTTCCTTTTTCATTGTTCTTTTTTTTGATTTTTCCTCAGAGTTGTATCCAAGTGTTTGTCTTTAATTTCACTGATCCTATCTTCTATCATTTCAAACCTGCTCCTCAGCCCTTTTATGACACTGTCCATTTCCAAAATCTTGTTGTTTGTCTTTTGGATTTCTAATTGTTGTTTTTGTATGTTTTTTAGTTGTGAATTTATTTTGAAATTTTATTCCTGTATTATTTTCTTGAATTCTTCCAATTTTTTGTCTGTATTTTCCATGAATTTGTCTGCTTTTTCCATGAATTTGTCTATTTGTTCCTCATTTTTGTCTGCTTTTTGTTTCAACTCTTGGATAATTCTGAAGATTAGAGATTTGAATTCCCTATCAGTTAGGTCTAGTGCCTTTTCTTCCACTGGAAACTCATCTGGTGATTTATTTTGGACGCCTACTGGAACCATACTGTCCTGTTTTTGTAAATGTTTTGATATTGTCTGCTGCTTTTGGGGCATTCAGTGATTATTTTCCTCTTTTATTGATTGTAGATTTGTGTGTTTTGTCCTGCTTTCTTGTTTTATTTGGTTATATCTGAGCAGGCAGGCTGTGCATTCTTTGTTGTTTGCTCATTTGTGGGCACAATACTTTTCAACTTCTTCTCCAATGGGTAGGGTCAGTCACTCAGGTACGGTATAGCAGGCCAGGTCCAGCTGAAGGGGAGTTTCTGCGATGGGTTGTTTGTGGCTGTATGAGAGCAGACAGTGCGGCCCGGGAATCAGTGCCAGGCAGGTTCCAGTAGGCCATGCCTGTGATGCTTTGGAGTGTGATATTCAGTGCGAGGTGCAAGTGGGCAGGAAGGAGGATATAGATTGTGATGTGTGGAGCTAAGATGGGTATGGGAAAGAAGAGAGAGGAACAGAAGGCAAAAACATACACACAAACAATAAAGAGTGCTAAGGGAGCTTGCTATTGGAGTGCAGAAAAGAGAGACTGAGAAATGAGGAAAAACAAAAAAGAAAAATGGTAAAAGAAAAAAATGAATAAATCGAGAAACTGGAAATGAAGAAAGACAAAAAGGGAATGTAAGAGAGATGAAAACAAAGCAAAGAAACAATAAAAAAAAAAAAAGAAAAAACAGGAAAAAGAAATGTCCCCAGGGATGTCCCTGTGCACCTGCACAGAGTAAGGGAGTAGCTTCCAAGCTGCGTGATACTGCCCAGCTAGAAGGGGCTCCCAAGCCAAGAAAACAAACAAATCAAAACAGAACAAATCAGAGCAAACAAACAAACGAAAAAGCCCCGGCGTCCTACCAGTATGGCTGCATGGGCCAGGAAGCAGTTTCACAGCCAAGCAGTGTTTTGAAGGCTTTCAGGAAGAATCAAAGATTGACAACTTCATTCTTATAAAGCTATTTTTCTGTTAATATAAAATGCATTTGTGTATAGATTAACTTTAAATGTCAGAGAACTTGTTAATTAAATTTTAACACGATTACTGAGTGAGTGATATGTTGCTTTCTCTTTGTCCTTTTTAATTGAAATTGGTACTAATGGGCAAACAACAGTGCAAACATCCCTAACTGAACTACTAACACTAACTGAACACACACATGTTAAGTGTTTATAAATTGTTATAGTCTTCTTTTAAAACATGCATCATACTAGAGAATATCAGTTGTATTACAGATGCTCTAGGAATAAAGTCAAGATATTTGATCTACAGAGTAATGAATAAGCATCATTAATATCCACTGTATATTTATAGGCCCTTGAGTGGTGCAATTGGTTTGAGCTCGACTACTATTCTAAAGGTTGGCAGTTCGAACTCACCCAGAGTCACTGCAGAAGAAAGGCCTGGCATTCTGTTTCCATAAATATTAAAACCAAGAAAACCCTATGGAGCACTTCTACTCTATAACACATGGGGTCACATGAGTCTGAATCAACTCGAAGGCAATGAATTTGTTTTATTTTTTTTCTGTCCACATATAGTGATCTTATAATTCTGGAACATGTTTATAATGCTTTTAATATTTATCTTAATTTAAGTATTTATACTGCAGAAAATTATTCCTGATGTACCTGTGGCTGAAAGAGGTAAATTTTTTTTAAAAAAAGCAGAATTGTGATTCTTCAACTGTTTTAGAATCATATAAAATACACATTTGAATACCTCACATTTTAATTTTAAAAAACAGCATTTAATTTCTTAAAACTGAGTTGATTTTTTTTTAGTCATTGATTTTCTTACCAAACTTGACTAAAATGGTTGACACTTGATCCACACTGAAGATTTCCTCTCTAGGAATCTGGAATTCCTGTTAGCAAACATAGGAAGCCAGTGGGTTGATTGCAAGATCAGCAGAATTTCTGCAAAGAGGATCCAGAAATTCCTACTTCTGAGGTTCTTGGAGCCATCTGAAGCTCTGCTCAGCTGCTCTTTCAAGTCTGTCATCCACTCCAGCATCCTTCCAATCCTGATCCCTTATTTGGCTTAAGTTCGATGGAGTTGGTTTCTATAACATCAAACAGAGCATAAATTATTGCACTGAGAATTTCACATAGCATCTGAAACAATACAAAATTTAATAGACTGGAGGCTTCACTTGGTGGGAAGATTCACCTCTACAACATGAGTCTTAAAATTAAGGAGATGAACAAATTATTTTAAAAATGTAGTTGTATTAAATGCATTATTCCCATTTAAATTTATTGACCTTAAAACAACAAAATATAAGACATGTTTAAAGTAGATGGATAAAAAAGATAAATAGTGATGAGGTAGTAAAGTATAATTACATTCAAAGAAGCCCATCAACAATCTATAGTTCCCAAATGAGGAATTGCTGCCTGACATATTATCTACAAGCTTCAAGATACAGCCAAATTCAATTTTGTTTCTCAGTAAAAATTAAAAGCATGTGGTATCACTTATTACAGTAGTTTACGTTCATAACAACTATTATAAAACTACCATTCTCTGATTCTTTCCTAAATGAAGCAATTCCGAAGATGTATTTACTCTAGTTATTCTATGCATCTTGTTAGAATAAAACATTTTATGATTTTTATACTTTATAACGAAGTCATTCCCAATTGCAATTGCATGTTTGCTTGTTTGTTTGGCCTTTTCATTTTTTAATCAGCATTGAATCAGCTGTTTTTTTTTTTTAAATCAGCATATGTAGTATGAGAAAAAAATACAAAAAAAAAAAAAAAAACCTGAATATTGAGAAACACAGGGGGAAGTTTCAGTTAGAGAATCTATTTTGTTTTGCCTTTTTAATAAATAAAGTATTGATTTTTTTTATTTTTTTTATTGTCCTTCAGGTGAAGGGTTACAGAAGAAATAGTTTCTCATGAAACAGTAGTGCACATATTGTTTTATGACATTGGTTAACAACCCCACAACATGTCAACGCTCCCTTCTCAACCTTTTTTCTTTTTTTTTTTTGGTGAAAATGTACATAGCCAAAGATACACCACTTCAAAAATTTCTACATGCACAGTTCAGTGACATCGACTACGCTCTTCCTATTGTGCTACTATTTTCACTTTAGATGAAGGCTTACAGAACAAAATAGTTTCTCATTTAACAGTTAGTACACATGTTGCCCTATGACAATGGTTATCAACCTCACAACACAACAACACTATCCTTACTCAACCTTGGGATCCCTTCTGTCCCCTTCTGCCTTCTGGCTCTTGTCCCTGGACTGCTGTGCCTCATTAGTCCCATTTGGTTTTATGGGGCTGTCCATTCCCCTGCTGAACGGTATACCTTGAAAGTGACTTCACCACTGAGCTAAAAGTGTGTCTGGGGGCCATACTCTCAGGGTTTCTCCAGTCTCCTTTAGGCCAGTAAATCTGGTCTATTTTTTGTGAGTTAGAATTTTGTTCTACATCCTACTCCAGCTCTGTCCAGAACCCTCTGCTGTGATCCCGGTCAGAGCAGTAAGTGACGGTAGCCGGGCACCATCTAGCTATACTGGACTCAGTCTGGTGGAGGCCTTGGTCCATTAGTCCTTCAGACTAATCTTTCCCTTGTATCCTGTTCTCTTCATTCTCCAGAAACTGGTCCTGGTATTTAGAAAAGGTTAGATTTTATTTTTATTATAAGATTCTGAGTTATGAAATTGTATGCCTTATCTGTTTCTGGCTGTGCACTTTTTCCTGAATGAATAAATAAGTGGACCAATACTAAATGCTTCGAAAAAGCTATTCCACTAAGAATTACTAATTAAAATATAAGTTATATTTTAAATGAACCTGTAATTACCCTAATTGTTTAGAAAATTTAATTTATAGTGATACATCATTTATTCAACTGCAATGAATACAAATTATTTACTTTCATCAAATTTTAAAAGTCTGCTATTATTGAAATTCATGTTATAAAATGTGTGTTTCACATTGGAAGTTCTATCACAGTTTACAGTACATGACAATCCAGAGAGAAGAATAAGGGCACAATGTTTATTTTTAATTGAATTTGCCCTTAGTCACTGGCCTCAATAAACCAGAAACATTTCTAATTTCCCAGAGTGTTCCTATCAGAGTCGTAAGAAAATATAAATATATTGAGGTGGACTCATCAGTCCTTAGTCATTTTCTGGATATGGTACATCAGGGATGAAGGCTCTGTTACTATCTTGAATTCATTATTATGCTGCTATTCTATGGTTGAAATAATCAGTGACTTCTGCATAATAGATATCAGGTCTTAATATACCTTCATTCATCTGCTTGATTTTGTTTTATTTCTCCTGCTGTAATGTATTTCCCAGTTGTTAGATTGTTTTTTCTCATTTCCTAAAAAGTGGACTTGTTTAAATTGTACTACTCCCTTGATACAATAATATTGTAATTATCTTCATTAAGTCAGTCCTTCAGTCAGCTTATTTGTGTATATGAAGTTTGGCCACTCAAAATCCATTTAACAGCTGTGACTGAACAAGATGCTTTAACTAACTGTTTGACGGAGTCCACGTATTTTAGTTTTATCTAGGATGAAGAAAATCATGTGAACAAGAAAAGTTTGTCTGTAGCATTTTTCCTTTGTCATTATTCCTTGTATTTTCATAGATTTCTCTTCAGACTACCATATTTTTACACAAATAACATATACCTTCAATGTTTGTTTGACAACTTCACCCTCCCCCTTTGAGGTATTTCATAAGAGCGCTATGCTGATTCCTTTTTCCAAAAAAAAAATCAGCGTAGCGGTAATAAGCACATAATTCTATAATATGTACTTAGCTTATTTTCTGAAAGCTAAATATAAATTCCTCAAAAATTACCTCCTCTCATGAGCAGCTTCTGTCTGGAAGTGAGATGGGAAGGCAGAGAGGGTTAGGAGCTGTTTGAATGGAAGTGGGGAATCGGGTGGAAAGGAGGAGTGTGCTGTCACAGTATGGGGAGAGCAATTAGGGTCACATAACAATGTATGTATAAATTTTTATAAGGAAAAATTTTTTTTTAAAATGACCTCTCCATGAAATTATTTATTCACTCAGTATCATTTACTAAATGTACACCATCTGTAGAAACTATGTCAAGTGCTTTGAATACAATGAGTAGTCTGTAAATTGGGGATGGGGGATGTGCCTTCAAAAAGCTTTCAGTCAATAAATAAGGAAATTCAGGAAGTGATATCATTTTATATCATTGAATTTCTGAGGATACTGTAACTGGATAAACTTTTAGCTTTCTTACTTATTCTTATTTAAAAATTAAATTATTTTAACTACAGAAATAAATGAAGGATACTTATTATCTGTCAATAATTCTACCAGATTAAGGATTAACCCTGCTGTAAATCAAGGTTCACCGGGGTGGTACAAAATGGTTTTAAAAAGGAAACATAAATACAGTCAAGGCAATAAATTACAACCAATTTTAGTTGATTTATTGTGTTATGGAAAATAGGTGTCTCCAAAATCTTCTGTCTATAGTGGAACAGCTTAATGGTGACTTAGAAGCTCAGTAGGACAATGGTTAAGCACTCGTCTGCTAATTGAATGGTCTGAGGTTCGAATACGCTAGGGGCTCTTGGGGAGAAAAGACCTGGTGATCTGCTCCCATATAGATTTAGAGCCTAGGAAATCCTATGGGGCAGCTCTACTCTGTCATATAGGGTAGCTATGAGTTGGATTGGACTCCAACAACAATGATTTTGGAAATGTAATTCCAGATATTGGAATCAAACATAACCAATTTTTGTTGTTGTTGTTATTACTGCCATTATTTTATCATATTTTACCACTAACCACATGTGTCACCTAAAATATATTTATTAAACTTGAGTCTGAACTCCTTCACCATTAAATCAGTACACCACTATCTATTTCGAGTATATATTTGCTGTATTAACATGATAATAAAGGGAAAGTACTTGGCAAAATATCAGATATATTAAAACTTAAAAAGAAAGTAATTATAATTATTAACATATGTATTGACAATATTTTGTTTCACTTCTTTCTGAAAACAATGAGTTGCAAAATAAAACCACTTTAATATGAAGACCATTAAGCTAGAGTGACCACAGAACTTTTTGCCCAAATCAGGACACTTTTGTTTTTTTTTTTTCAAAGATCAGAAAAAATTTTCCCAATTTATTCTCCATCTGTGACTTTGCTCTCTAAGAGACAAGTTACTAGGATACATGTACATATGTATCCTTGTGCAAAAGTGCTCAATGCACTTTTACTTATGCACTGATTAACTGATTTGTTGATGATATCTATTGGAATCCGGCATCAATCTGTTTAAACTTATCAGCCTATATTTGCCCTAGCTTCATTAGCTGAGTTTTTTTTTTTTTTAACTTGTGCTTCAGGTGAAAGTGTACAGCTCAAGTTAATTTCTCATACAAAATTTATACACATATCGTTACGTGACATTAGTTACAATCCCTGTAATGTGACAGCACACTCCTCCTTTCCACCCTGGGTTTCTTGTGTCCATTCAACCAGTTCCTGTCCTTTCTTGCCTTCTCATCCTGCCTGCAGACAGGAGCCGCCCATTGGTCTTGTGTATCTGCTTCAACTAAGAAACACACTCTTCACAAGTATTATTTTATGTTTTATAGTCCAGTCTAATCTTTGTCTGAAGAGTGGGCTTCAGGAATGGTTTTAGTTCTGGGTTAACAGAGTATCTGGGGGCCATGGCTTTGGAAGTTTCTCCAGTCTTGGTCAGACCATTAAATCTGCTCTTTTTACGTGAATTTTAGTTCTGCTCCACATTTTCCTCCCACTCTGTCGGGGACTCTCTGTTGTGTTCCCTGTCAAGGTGGTCCTTTATGGTAGCCGGGCACCATGTAGTTCTTCTGGTCTCAGGCTGATGGAGTCTCTGGTTTATGTGACCCTTTCTGTCTCTTGGGCTAATATTTTCCTTGTGTCTTTGGTGTTCTTCATTCTCCTTTGCTCTAAGTGGGTTGGGACCAATTGATGCATCTTAAATGGCTTTTATGACCCCAGATGCCACTCACCAAAGTGGGAAGCAGAATATTTTCTTAATAAACTTTGTTATGCCAGTTGACCTAGATGTCCCCCAAAACCATGGTCTCCAGACCCCAGCCCCAGCTACTCTGTCTTTCAAAGTGTTTGGTTGTGTTCAGGAAACTTCTTAGCTTTTGGTTTAGTCCAGTTGTGCTGACTTCCCCTCTATTGTGTGTTGTCCTTCCCCTCACCTAAGATGATTCTTTTCTACTATCTAGTTAATGAATTCCCCTCTTCCTCTCTCTCTATTCTTGTAACCATCAAAGAATGTTTTCTTCTGTGTTTAAATCTTTTCTTGGAAACTCTGGTGGCATAGTAGTTAAGAGCTATGGCTAATAACCAAAATGTTGGCAGTTCAAATCCACCAAACACCTCTTGGAAACCTGTGTGGCAGTTCTACTCTGTCCTATAGGGAAGGTATGAGTCGGAATCGACTAGATGGCAGTGGGGTTTTTTTTTGTTTGTTTTTTTGTTTTAAACCTTTTCTTGAGTTCTCATAATAGTAGCCTCATACAATATTTGTCCTTTTGCGACTGACTAATTTCACTCAGTGTAATGCCCTCCAGTTTCATCCATGTTATGAGATGTTTCATTCATCATTGTTCTTTATCGTTGCATAGTATTCCATTGTATGCATGTACCATAATTTATTCATTAGTCTGTTGATGGGCATCTAGGTTGTTTCCATCTTTTTGCTATTGTGAACAGTGCTGCAATAAACAAGGGTGTGCATATATCTATTTGTATGACAGCTCTTATTTCTCTAAGATATAGTCCAAGGAGTGGGATTGCTAGAGCGTATGGTACTTCTATTTCTAGCTTTTTAAGGAAGTGTTAAATCAATTTCCAAAGTGGTTATACCATTTTACATTCCTCCCAACAGTGTATAAGTGTTCCAGTCTCTCCACAACCTCTCCAACATTTATTATTTTGTATTTTTTGGATAAGTGCCAGCCTTGTTGGGGTAAGATGGTATCTCATTGTAGTTTTGATTTGCGTTTCTCTAATGGCTAATGATCATGAGCATTTCCTCATGTACCTGTTAGCCACAAGTCAGGATACTTTTGAGAATGAAAGGAGCACTATTAATAATTTTATCAACACACAAGACATAGATCGAAGCTGTTTGAGGAAAACCAGGACTTGTGGTTACCCTAACTAGACCTTTTAAGAGGTGGAATAGGGATTTTCATCGGTTTTGTCTGATACTAACCTACATACAAAACTTTCCGCCAGTAAAACAAAAATACGAAAAACAAACAACATTGAAAACAAAATTATGTGGCTATTGATTTTGAAGTAAACCAGGTGAAAGGAAGATCACATCTCATTCTACAGCTGTTGGAATGAGTGCAATCAAATTTTCTATTCTCTGTACACTCTAGATAATATACCCAGTTCATATTTTACTATGTCATTAAAAACGAAAGTTTACAATTTCATGACTCATTGTTCTCCTTTAACCATCAAGTGTTCACCATAAAATGACAATATTTCCTTTTGTTTTGCATAGATTACTTAGATATCTCTGGAATCCTGGAATTTTTATTGTTGTAGTTGTGGTTATTAGGTGCCCTTGAGTTCCTTCCAACTAATAGCGGTCTTATATACAAAAGAACGAAGGGCCCCCAGGTCCTGCACCATTCTCACAGTCTTCTCTATGTCTGAGCCCATTGTTGCAGCCACTGTATCAATCCATCTCGTTGAGGGTCTTCCTCTTTTTCACTGACTCTCTACATTACCAGGCATGATATCCTCTTCCAGGGACTGGTCCCTCCTGATGATATGTCCAAAGTATGTGAGACTAAGCCTTACCATCCTTGCTTCTAAGGAGCATTCTGGCTATACTTCTTCCAAGACAGATTTGTTCATTCTTCTGTCAGTCCTTGGTATATTCAATATTCTTCACCAACACCATAATTCAAAAACATCAATTATTCTTTGGTCTTCCTTATTCATTGTCCAGCTTTTGCATGCATATGAGGTAAATGAAAACACTATGGCTTGGGTCAGGCACACCTTAGTTGTCAAAGTAACATCTTTACTTTTTAACCCTCTGAAGAAGTCTTTAGATATCATTTGATTTCTTGACTGCTGCTTCCATGTGCTTTGATTGTGGATCCAAGTAAAATGAAATCCTTTACAAAGCCAGTCTTTTCTCCCTTTATCATGATGTTGCTTATTGCTTCAGTTGTGAGGATTTTTGTTTTCTTTATGTTGAGGTGTAATCCACTCTGAAAGCTGTGATCTTTGATCTTCATCAGTAAGTGCTTCAAGTCCTCTTCACTTTCAGCAAGCAAGGTCGTGTCATCTGCGTATTGCACGTTGTTAATGAGTCTTCCTCCAATCCTGATGACATGTTCTTCTTCATATAATCCAGCTTCTTGGATTATTTGCTCAGCATACAGATAGAATAAATATGGTGAAAAGATACAACCCTGACTCACACCTTTTGTTATTTTAAACCACACAACATTCCCTTGTTCTGTTCAAACAACTGCCTCTTGCTCTATGTACAGGTTCCTCATGAGCACAATTAAGTGTTCTGGAATTCCCATTTTTCACAGTGTTATCCATAACTGTCATGATCCACACAGTCAAATATCATTGCATAGTCAATAAAACACAGGTAAACATCTTTTTGTTGTTCTCTGCTTTCATCCAAATTCATATGACATCAGCAGTAATATTCGTTTTTCCACATCCTCTTCTAAATCCAGCTTGCATTTCTGGCTGTTCCCTGTCTATGTTTTTCTAGAACAATTTTTGAATTATGTTCAGTAAAATTTTAATTGCATGTGATATTGATGATATTGTTTGATAATTTGTGAATACTGTTTGATCAGCTTTCTTTGAAATGGGCACGTTATATGGATATCTTCCTGTCAATTGGCCAGATAGCTGTCTTCCAAATTTATTGGCATAAATGAATGAGTGTTCCCAGCATTGCAGTGGTTTGCTGAAACATCTAAATTAGTATTCCATCAATTCCTGGACCCTTGTTTTTGCCAATGCCTTCAGAACAGCTTGGACTACTTCCTCAGTACCTTTGGTTCTTGATCATACAATACCGCCTCAAAAGTTTGAATGTCGATCCATTCTTTTTGGTACAGTGACTCTGTGTATTCCTTCCCTCTTCTCTTGATGTTTCCTCATCGTTCCTTCCATCTTCTCTTGATGTTTCCTCATTGTTCAGTATTTTTCCGATAGAATCCTTCAGTATCGTAACTCTAGCTTGAAGTTTTGCTTCAGTTCTTTCAGCTTAAGAAATGTCAAGCAAGTTCTTCACTTTTGGTTTTCTAACTCCAGGTCTTTTCATGTTTCTTCTTAATACTTTATTTTGTCTTCTCTAGCTCCCTTTGAAAACTTCTGTGCAACTCTTTTACTTCATCATTTCCTTTGTTCTCTTAACTACTCTATGTTCTAGAGTAAATTTCAGAGTTGAAGATCTATTTTTTTCTTTTCTTTCTTTCTTCTCTTTTTAATGACCTTTTGCTGTCTTCATGTATGATGTCCTTGATGTCATCCTACAGCTCATCTTGACTTCTGTCATTAGTGTTCTATGTGTCAAATCTATTCCTGTTATGGCCTTTAAAATCAGGTGGAATATACTCAAGGTCATATTTTGGCTCTCGTAGACTAGTTTCAACTTTCCTTAGCTTCAGCTTGTACTTGCGTATGAACAATTGATGGTCTCTTCTGCAGTTGACCCCTGGTCTTGTTTTGACTGATGATATTGAGCTTGTCTATCATCTTTTTCCACTGATGTATTCAATTTGTTTCCTGTGTATTCCATCAGGTGAGGTCTACGTGTATAGTCATCATTTATGTTGTTGAAAAAAATATATTTTCAATGAATAGGTGATTCATCTTGCAAAATTCTATCATGTGATCTCTGGCATCATTTCTATCATGAGGGCTATATTTTCCAGCTACTGATCTTTTGTCTTTGTTTCCAACTTTTGCATTCCCATCAATGGTAATTATCAATGCATCTTGAGTGCATGTTTGATCAATTTCAGATTGCAAAAATTGGTAGAAATCTTCAATTTATTCATCCTTGGAATTGCTAGTTAATGCGCAGATTTGAATAGTAATCATATTAACTGGTCTTCCTTGTAGGCATAAGGATATCATTTGTCAATGTCAGCACTGTATTTCAAGAAATATCTTGAAATGGTCTTTGTGACAATGAACACGATGCTGTTCTTCTTCAATTTGTCATTCCTAGCATAGTAGATTATATGATTGTCTGATACAAAATGGTCAATACCAGTCTATTTTAGCTCACTATTGCCCAGAATATCGATCTTCAATGGTTCCAATTCATTTTTTAAAACTTCCAATTTTCCTTGATTCGTACTTTGTACATTGTATGCTTCAATTACTAATGGATGTTTGCATCTGTATCTTTTGTTTTTAGCCATTCCACATCAGCAAAGAAGGTCTGGAAAACTTTAATATATCCATGACTTTAAGATCAACTCTACTGGAGGAGGCAGCTCTTCTTAAATTCTATTTTGAGTGCCTTCCAATCTGAGGGGCTCATCTTCCAGGATTATATCAAACAATGTTCTTCTGCTACCCATAAGGTTTTCAGTGGCCAATTTTTCTGGGAAGTAGATTTCAAGTCCTTATTCCTTTTTTGTCTTAGTGTGTAAGCTCCATTGAAACCAGTTTACCATGGGTGAACCTGTTGGTATTTGGAATATCAGTGTCATAGCTTCCAGAATCACAGCAACATGCAAACCACAAGAGTCCAACCAACTGAAAGACAAGTGGTGGGGAATTTCTATAAAATGTTCAAATTTCTTGTCGTTAATTGAATGAGATATTGTTTGTTCTCTCTTCCTCATCTCACCCAGGGATGACAGTGTCTTCTTGCAGCTGATGCATCTAAGGGAAAATGTGTCCTATACACCCTGAATCCTCCATTCCACATCATGGAACAGTGCTATTCTATTTTCTCAAGTCATATCTTATATTTTCCATAGTATTAACCACAAAATGAATGGTCAGAATACCAATTGAGATGTTTCACCAAACAGATGCTGTGCTGGAGGTGCTCGCTTGTCTATGCCAAGAAATTTGGAAGACAGCTACCTGGACAACCAGCTGGAAGAGATCCATATTTGTACACATTCCAAAGAAAGGTGATCCAACAGAATGTGGAAATTATTGAAGAATATCATTAATATCTCACGTAAGTAAAATTTTGCTGAAGATCATTCAAAAACAGGTACAGTGGTACATCGACAGGGAACTGCCAGAAATTCAAGCTGAATTCAGAAGAGGACGTGCAACCAGGGATATCATAGCTGATGTCAGATGGATCCTGGCTGAAAGCAGAGAATACCAGAAAGATGTTTACCTGTGTCTTATTGACTATGCAAAAGCATTCTACTGCGTGGATCATAACAAATTATACATAACATTTCAGAGAACTGGAATTCCAGAACACTTAATTGTGCTCTGCACATAGACCAAGAGGCAGTCATTCGAACAGAACAAGGGATACTTCATGGTTTGAAATTGAGAAATGTGTGCATCCAGGTTGTATCCTTTCTCCACACTTACTCAAGCTGTTTCCTGAGCAAATAATTCGAGAAGCTGGACTATATGAAGAAGAACACAGCATCAGGATTGGAGTCTCATTAACAACCTGCAATATGCAGATGACACAACCTTGCTTGCTGAAAGTGAAGAGGACTTGAGGCACTTACTGATGAAGATCAAAGATCACAGACTTCAGTATGGATCACACCTAAACATCTAAGAAAACAAAAATCCTCACAACTACATCAATAATCAACATCATGATAAATGGAAAAAATATTGAAGTTGCAAAAGATTTCATTTTACCTGGATCCACAATCAACTTCCGAGGAAGAAGTAGTCAAGAAATTAAATGAAGTATTGCACTGGGCTAATCTGCTGTGAAAGACATCTTTAAAATCTTAAAAAGCAAAAATGTCACTTTAAGTTCTAATGTGTGCCTGACCCAAGCCGTGCTGTTTTCGTTTGCCTCATACGCATGTGAAAGCTGGACAATGAATAAAGAAGACCAAAGAAGAATTGATGCTTTTGAATTATGGTGTTGGTGAAGAATATTGAATACACCAGGGACTGACAGAGAATGAGCAAATCTGCCTTGAAGAAGTACAGCCAGAATGCTCCTTAGAAGCAAGGATGGCAAGGCTTAGTCTTACATACTTTGGACATGTTATCAGGAGGGACCAGTCCCTGGAGAAGGACATCATGTTGAGTAAAGTAGAGGGTCAGCAAAAAAGAGGAAAACCCTCAACAAAATGGATTGACACAGTGGCTCCAGCAATTGACACAAGGATAACAACAATTTTGGACGGTCCATGATTGGACAGTGTTTCATTCTGTTGTACATAAGTTTGCTATGAGTTGGAACCAACTTGAGGGCACCTAATAGTAATAATAATATAACCATAAAATGAATTGACATTATTCATTTTGTTGTGTGTTTATTATTTGTTTTGTTTCTCTACATGAGGTATTTTATCAGCCACTACTATATCTCTAATCATGAGAAAACTGCCTGACATAATAAAAAAACGGCTCCCATAGAGCTGACTCGGACTCATGATGACACCAAGTGTGTCAGAGTGGAACTGTGCTCCTCAGGGTTTTCAATGGGTGATTTTTTGGAAGTAGATTGCCAGGCCTTTCTTCTGATGTGTTTATAAGTGGAGTTAAATCCCCATCGTTTCAGTAAGCAGCCTATCACATTAAGCATTTGTACCATCCAAGGAGTCTGTCTGATATAATAAGAAGTTGCCAGAGTAGATTCCAACTCATCGCAACTAGAGACCCTATAGGACAGAGTAGAACTGCTGCATAGAGTTTCCAAGGCTGCAGTCTTTACAGAAGCAGATTGCCACATCTTACTACCATGGAGCAGCTGGTGGCTTCAAACTAGTAGGTGAGCAGCTGAGCACTTAACCCCTGCACCACCAGGGCTCCTTCTGTTGTAACAGATGCTCAGTAAATACTTGCAGGAAGAATGAAATATTTTCCTCTAAAGTGATACTGTATTGAAAAGTGCTCCAAGTCAGCTTGTTTGGAAAATATTATATAATAGTGTTATTTTTAATATATATGGTTTTGATATTTATATACAATCTGTTACCATACAATAACTATAAAACCTGTAACCAACATTATATATGTTTTGTAATATAATTTTCCCCTGAATTATTTAAACCATATGAAGTAAGTATATAATATAAATATAAAACGTAAATGTCAAATGGCAAATATAATGGTAAATATGTAAAATTATATTATAAAATAATGATATAAATTAAGATCTCAGTAGAAGGCAGAGACCAAAGATAGTTTTAGAAATCAAAACTGTCGCTATTAGAAAATATTGGAGCACTAGAACTGATCAACAATGTGGTTTTTACAAAAAAAGAAAAAATAGAACACACATATATGTGAATGAGATAATTTTAATAACCAGGTCTATTAGAGCACATTTTTGGTGTGTCTGAAAATCTGAAAGTAGTATATCTGACCCTATTTTCTGAATGATAATAAAGAAAATTGTATACAGTTTTTAAAGCATGTATATGACAATATCGTTAGAATTAAGTTCTGTTGATAGAATCCAACCAATCCATATATATATGCTGTACATATGGGTGTGTATGTGTATGTGTACTTCTAAGGTATATACTGATAATTTGATATTTTTTGAAAATACTGAGATTATTTTTACCACCACTAATTTTAGGTGCACTCCATGTACTTCATCCTTTTAATCATGAAAGTATTAGAATAGATATGAAATATAACTGAATTCTGGAAACTAAGAGTTAAAAAAAAACACACGTGCACATAGAATTCTCTAATGCTTATTAATGTGAAAACTGAATGCTGGCAGACATTTTTAACATGCAGTGCTATTGCGAGTTTATGCCTCAGCATTTGAATTATGAGGTTTATCTTTAACAACATATCATCTTCTATATTCTCTCTGTACGTATTATTTGTATAGCATTCTGTTTCTCACATAATATCGTTTCATTTCTCATTTTGTTTTGACAGAAAGAACTAAAGTAATGAGACTACACAGGGCATCACTACTGAATATCCTTCAAATAAAATATTTGTCTAATATTTCATTTGTTAATAGCTGGTTTAAAGTTGGTATTTATAAATTTATTCATCTTTCTTCCAAGGATGAGTTTTTATTTTTTTCTTTGATCACAAAAGGGGGAAAAAAGTACAAAGCAATAGCACATATGAACTACGAATCTGTTACCAACATTATACATTTCTTCTAATATAATTATCCCCTGAAATATTAAAACCAAAATTGATAAGTTGCATAAAAATGAACAAATTTTTAAATTACCAATATTTTTTTTCTGAATATTAATCCTGATGGAGAATTTTCTTTCCCAAACAAAACAACCTCCATAGTTGTATAAATCCTGGATACTTTATTTTTAATGCCTAGTTTTCCCATCTGTAAGTGGGAATCACAATAGAGTATCTAGTTATAAGGATGTTTTGAGGACTTAAAAGGTTAATAAATATAAACTACTTAGAATAATGCCTGGCAAATTGTATGCTTTCAATAAATATTATTGATTATTATTTTTTAATTATTTATTATGACTCTAAAACCCTATTAGTAGTTCCATTGATTAATTAGTTTATGTGTATTTATTATAATTTTATTATTTTGTCAGTCATGGGCTATGAGTTCAAACAGAAAGGGGAAATGCTTCTGTCTTTGAGGAATAAGACACACTGAACTGATGGTAAGATAGGGAGTTTTATAGGGTTTTACAGGGCTTTTAAGTTTCCTTTCTAATATCCGTTTCTTCTTTATCCCCAAAATCTATCTGACTTTCTACACCAGGTGTTAGAAGCAAGATTGTCACTACCCCTAGATCTAGGTTTGGGTTATGATTAGTTTCAAGCCAACTAGCAAATCCCATTTTCTTGGCTCTGGTGATTAGTTCGAGAGCACATAGGACATAACTCAGGGAGCTTTAAAACTTTTGCCTAGAAATCTAATAGACAATCACACTCTTGTCTGCTGGACTTAATGATATAAAAATGTAAGACTTGGAAATGTCCAAATAATGCAGATATTTTGAAACCATGGGAGAAGTGCATAGAGCTCCAGGATGGCCAGAGCACGGGAACAGATACTCTTTCCCTTGGAGATGGGTCAGTCAGGTTAGGTTGGCTTCTAGCCAGCAGTGTGGTACTTACTCCCAACTCACTCCTGTCAGACAGGATTCCAGAAATTATGTCATTTTGTGAAGAGCCCATGATCCTGTGATCTTATATCTGCTGACCTAGTTAATGTTCTGCTCTGCCCTTTTGAACATAACACCACTCACTGGCCCCCTCCCAAAACACCTTCATCTTTCAGCTGAAGCATATTATGTAGCTGGCACTCGACTGTGTAGAATATTATTAATGTTTGCTGAGCAATAACACTGGTGCATCATTTCCACGCTATATTCTCTCATCTGTTTACTATAAAATAATGTGTACTGTGAAGGTGGTACAGGACAGGCAAGTTTTCATTCCGTTATACATAGGGTCGCTATGAGTCAAAGCCGACTCAATGGTACCTAATATCCACAATCTCAGATACCCTAAACAGCATCCAAATTTCCCTATTACCATTCTCACTAACTTTAATTAATCTTTGTTATTTTCAGTTCTTACAAATAAAAGACTTTGATTTTCCTGTAATTACATGACTATATCTCACAGAATGAAGAATGGGGTCTATGTCTAATAGCATGTCTCCCTTCCTTCCACAATCTTTAGAATTAAGCTCTAGAAAAGCATGGCCCTGCATCTTCTTGAGGAAGACATAGGTCACTGCCTCCTAGTGATTGAAAGGTTAGATTATGGTTTAAATTTCAGTTTATTTCACATTGAAAAGGTGATTCAGGTTAAAAAAAGAAAAAAAAAAAAGGTCACTACTACAGTCCCTAGTTGAACGTATCTTCCCCACAGGGTTAAAAGTGCTCTGGGCTATATCAGATCCCTTCAAAATCCCTCAGCCTGCTCATTATCTCCAGCCCTGAACAAAGCCTGCTCAGTGCAAATAACACAGAAAAACATAATGGAAAGTGAATTTTCCAAATTACCATAGGGCCTGCTCTGTTTACATCTGGAATGAAATTCCATCACTAGAGGCCCTTCTTTGAAATGAGGCAAAATAATTATCTCCAGAAAATTACTACTAAAATATACAAACGATGAGAACCTCATTAACACATTGTCACAGTTTACTTTAACAAATTAAGTAGTTGCTGCTCTCAGGGCTCTGCAAATAGAAGAAAAAAATGTAGGTTTTGCTTCAGGAGATTGGAAATATCCCAGGCACGTAGCACTGGGTAGAAAGGGAAAGTGTACAAGGGACTCCACAGTGGAACCTGACTTCCTCAGGATTGTGACTGAAGCCTGAAGACTCATATAATGCCTGCAGCATGTGGATCCCAGTGATTCTAAGAGCAATTCTTACATACATATATTTATTTTTCTACAGTTTCATCTGGGGTTGTTTCTGATGTGGTCATACTTCTGATGTGTCAGGACATTTAAAATGTCTCCTTGGGTATTTTCAAAGGAGGTAGAGAAAGAGATTAGCTCTGAAAACTTAACTACTATGCTGCAAAATTGCTACATTAATTTTGAGATTTTCTGACAGTAACGGTTACTATACATTGAAATAAGTTTTCAAGACACATTCTAAATATGCTTTTTCCCCCAAAGTTTACTTTTTGTTTTTAAATCAACAACTGCAATTCTATTTAGAGATCATCCTAAGGGCCAGAGATAAAATTAACAACCTTTGAAGAAATTTTCTTCCTTTAAGATAATGATTTCCTGAGTTTCTTTTAAACGTGAAGGCATATATTTTAATATTTTATCTTTATAATGTTTTAGGTAATAAATGGGAGAATTAATCTAAGAAAATATACTTAAGAGACTTCTTTGCAATCACCTAAATCTGAAGTCAGAGTTTAAAAATGGCCCACTCATTTGTATGGTACACTAGAATCATAACCACTATAAACATGTGCTTTAGTTGAAAAATTTTTTCAACATGTGGCGCACTCATATATCCAAACTATTTGAAGGCATTTAAATGAGATGTGGTATCATGAGGAATAAATTCAAGTTTTCCATTTTAAGCTGCCTTAGCTGGAGAATCTCTGATAATTAGGGCAATTACGGAGTTTGTGCCTTTGCAGTCATTCTTCACCCGTGACAGTAGAAGAAATATTATACTGTATCACATTTACCTAAAAAATTCAATTATATTTGAGTGCTTTTTAAATAAAATTTATCTATTTATTTCCTGCCTTTTTTTCCCCTCTTATTTTTGTAGACGTAACAGTAATGCTGCGTCAATAGTTATAATCATATATATATATATTTTTATTGTACTTCAGGTAAAGGCTTACAGAACAAATAGTTTCTCATGAAACAGTAGTACACATGTTGTTTTATGACATTGGTTAACAACCCCACAACATATCAACCCTCTAACTTC
>NW_004444173.1:2637902-2639117 GCF_000243295.1 Trichechus manatus latirostris
GTTTTCCTGAAACAGAGTTGTATCCAAGTGTTTGTCTTCAGTTCCACTGATCCTGTCTTCCACCGTTTCAAATCTGCCTCTCAGCCCTTCTATGACACCGTCCATTTCTGAAATCTTGTTGGTTTATCTTTTGGATTTCTAATTGTTGTCTTTGTATAATTTCTAGTTGTGAATGTATTTTGACATTTTGTTCCTGCATTATTTTCCTGAATTCTTCCAATTTTTTGTCTGTATTTTGCATGAATTTGTCTATTTTTTCTTTATGTTTGTCAGCTTTTTGCCTCAGTTCTTGGAGAATTCTGAGTATAAGAGATTTGTATTTCCTATCAGGTACTTCTAGTGCATTTTCTTCCACAGGAGAGTCATCTGTTATTTTATTTTGGACGCCTACTGGAACCATCCTGTCTTGTTTTTTTAAATGTTTTGATATTGTCTGCTGTTTTCAGGGCATTCAGTAGTTATTTTTCTCATTTATTGATTGTAGATTTTTTTGTTTCATCCCTTTTTTTAAAAAAAAATTTGATTATGTCTGAGCAGGCAGACTGTGTGTTCTTTGTTGTTTGTTCATCTGTGGGAACATTACTTTTCACTTCCTTCTCCAACTGGCAGGTCAGTCACTCAGATATGGTACAGAAGGGCAGGTCTAGCTGAAGAGGAGTTATTGGGACAAGTTGTTTGTGGCACTTACGACTGCCACCAGAGCGGGCTGGTAATCAGTGCAGGGCAGGTTCCAGTAGGCCGTGCCTGTGCTACTTGGTGGTGTGATGTCAAGTGCACGGTGCAGGTAGGCAGAATGCAGTGGGGAAACTGTTATGTGTGTTGCTAAGATGGATATGGGAGAGAGGAGAGAGGATTTGGGGCCAAAACATACAAACAAACAAAGAAGAATGCTAGGGGAGCTTGCTGTTGGAGTGGAGAGATGAGAGTCTATGAAATGGAGAAAAACAGAAAGGGGAAGAGGAAGAAAAGAAATGAATGAATAAATCAAAATTGGAAAGGTTAAAGAACTTCAAAGTTCTCAGGGATCCCACTGGTGCAGCTATGAGGTCTGTGGAAGTCACTCTCAAGTGTTGCAGTACAGCCTGGCTAGAAGGCATAGAGGTATACAAAACCAGGTATTCAGGGAACAGAAAGAGAAGGATGATATAGAGAGATGAGAAACTGAGCAATGAAGAAAGGGAAAAAGGGAAAAGAAAACAAAGCAAATCAAAAAAA
>NW_004444173.1:2639217-2683305 GCF_000243295.1 Trichechus manatus latirostris
AAAAAAAAAAAAAAAGAACAAGAAAGTCCTCCCCAAAAAACAGAAAAATAAAAACCAACGAATAAAGAAATGCTCTCGGGGATCGCTCTGTACGTCTGTGGAAGCTGAAGGGGAGTCTCCTTGACACGCAGCTCTGCCTGGACAGAAAGGGCTCCTAAGTCAAGAAAAGGAAAAGAAAACAAACAAACAGTTCAAAACTAACATATGAAAAAAAGCCCCAGGATCACACCAGCGCGGTAGCCCAGACAGGGAAGCAGCTTCAAACTCAAATGGAGCTCCACAGCCCCTCAGGAAGAAGCAGAGATGGCGCACGGAGCCAGGCACTCGAGCAAAAGGAGGAGGAGGTGGCGAGAGGCAAGTAAGAAATCAAAAGAAGCAGAAAAAATAAAAGCAACACTAGCAGCCAACAAATGGCAAATGGCACTCAGAGAGCCAGCTAGTACAGGCTGGTGTTTCTGGACAAGAGACTGTGTCCACAGGAAGCAGAGGGGGCCGATTGTGGCTGAAGAAGGGTAGAGGGTGAGAAAGCGTATATCACAAATTACCGGAGCTCTGCAGCCCCTCAGGAAGAAGCAAAGATGGCACATGGAGCGAGGTACTCAAGCAAAAGGAGGGGGAGGTGGCGAGAGGCAAAGAAGAAACCAAAAGAAGTGGAAAAAAGCAACACCAGCAGCCAACAAATGGCACTCAGAGAGCCACCCATTCGGGTGTGTGGAATCCAAGCAGCCGGTGTTTCCTGGTGAAGAGATTGTGGCCGCGGGAAGCAGAGGAAGCTGAGTCGGGGTGAAGAGGGGTGGGTGGTGGGAAAGCACATATCGCAAATTACCAGTTGTTTTGTCTCCCGCTGGATGCTCCGTGAGGCTGCTTTCTTGTACCCCCTGTTTGCTGGTCTCCGATAGGAGTCCAAGATGGTGGATCTGCACTGCGTTAGCTTGTAGGGGACCTCTGCATGAATCTCTCCTTGCTCTCCATTCTCTGTCAGTTTTCTCACTCCATTTGGTGCTTGCCTGAATCCTTTATCTCTTCATTTGATGTTTTAGGGTTTCAGGATTGTTGTTTTCTCTGCTTGGTTTAGTGTTTCGGATCTTTGCTGTGGAGGGATGGCTTGGTGCTTCTGCCTAGAGCACCATTTTGCTGGAACTCCCTATAATCATATTTTTGTGTTTTCATTTCCTTTTGATCTTCAATCATTTACGAATATGATTGAATGAAAACCAACAATATTTATCAAAGTTATCATCAAATTTTATATGAAATTCCATCTGAATAATTTAATGCTGGGATAGGGGTATCTAGCATACCAGGGCAAAGGAGTATACCTTTTAAAGAAGCAGATAAATTTCAAGTTTTCTCTGTGTGAATAATTGCGTAAAAAATAAGGAAAAATTCCATACTTAAGGATGTTACATCATGCAGGGCTTATGGGTTATAGTCTCTTAAGCAAATGTTTCAACTGCAAGAGAAGGATGTAAATTTCAATCCAGGTCTATATAAAGAGAGCATGCATTCTAATAAGTAGCCACTTGTATCGGACCTAAATCTCTTCTATTACCAATTTCGGTAGAATATGAATGCTTTAGAGTTAAACAAGTAATGGTTTCAAATGAAAACAAATATCTTGGCATTAAATCTATACTGAACCAAAGTCACTATTTTGAAAGAATGAGAATGAGAGAAAGTATATATTATTCAAAATAGTTGTTACTCCAATCACAGTAACTTAGTTAACAAGAAGAAAATTATCAACAGTTTCTGAGATACAAATGTCTTTCCTCTTTCCTTAGGTCAGTTAAATAGATGTAATCATATCATCAAGAAAACAAATGCTTGTAAAACATGCTTAAGAAAAATTATGCATACACACCAACATAATAATTTTACAGGGTGGCTATGAGTTGGAACTGACTTGAAGGCATCTAACAACAGCAACAATGTACTGTTTTATGTTTCGTGTTGAATTATCCCATTACTACGAAAATAAATATACTAATACCATAAGAAATTTAGCAGTGATTACATGTACAACTTTATAAACTTTAGCACTTAGATATCAGACTCCAGAGGAACAGGTAATTCACATGTAACCCTTGAGAATAGCAACAGTGGAGCTGACTACTCGGTAATGCTATTCGTTACCACTAATGGAAACATCCCCTATGATCCGATCAGGATTTTGTATTCCCTTTAGAATATTTTACATTACTTTTTTTATATGACTTTAAGTTGATTTGCTAATTATTTCATCAACATGTTATCCCATTACTGGAATTATCCGATATTAAGTTATCTGAACTAATAATGGTAAATGAGTCTAATTCAGTTCCTCTCGCCTATGACAATTTAACTGAACTGCAAAATACAATGAACCTGATCTCATAACTGGAGAGAAAGCAGCCTAGTATTCTGAAAATTAGTGCCATCATGAGATGTCAACAATTTGATCTCTGTTCACCAGTGGGATCAGCTCATGTGACTTGTAGATAAATTTAATTAAAGAGTTTGATGTGTTGTGATTAACTAATGTGCACTCTTAAGACTAGATGAAGTATAGGATTAAAGTAATTTAATAAGCAGAGAAGAACACTAAGAAAATGGTAGAAATTAAATATCATTATGTTTTAAATCTTGTTTTAACATCATAGGTCTTGTTCTTTAAATAGGGATTTCTATGGACTGAATGCTATGACTGAAGACCAGATGAGTTGTGGGATGACATCATGGACATTATACATTAAGAAAGCAAAAGGTCATTAAAAAGAAAGGAAAGAAAGAAAAGACCAAAATGAATGTCAAAAGAGACTCTGAAACTTGCTGTTGAATGTAGAGTAGCTAAAGCTAATGGAAGAAGTGATGAAGTAAAAGAGCTGAACAGAAGATTTCAAAGGGCAGCTTAAGAAGACAGAGTATTATAATGAAATATGCAAAGACCTGGAGTAAGAAAACCAAAAGGGAAGAACAAGCTCAGCATTTCTAAAGCTGAAAGACCTGAAGAAAAAATTCAAGCTTTGAGTTGCAAAACTGAAGAATTCTATACGCAAAATATCGAGCAACTCAGAAGGCGTCAAAAGAAGATGGAAGGAATATACAGTCACTGTACCAAAAATAATTGGTTGATGTTCAATCATTTGAGGAGGTAACATATGATAAAGAGCCGATAGTAGTGAAGGAAGAAGTCCAAGCTGCACTGAAAAATAAGGCTCCAGGCATTGGCAGAATACCAACTGAGATGTTTCAACAAATTAATGCAGTGCTAGAAGCACTCATGCATCTATGCCAAGAAATTTGTAAGACAGCTACCTGTGCAACCAACTAGAAGAGATCCATATTTATGCCTATGGGAAGGTGATCCAACAGTATGTTGACATTATGGACATAATTGAAAAATATTAATATCACAAGCAAGTGCAATTTTGCTAAAGATAATTAAAAAATTGTTGCAGAAGTACATCAACACGAAACTGCCAGAAAGTCAAGCCAGATTCAGGAGGGGACATGGAATGAAGACTATCATTACTGATGTCAGATGGATCGTGGATGAAACCATAGAATACCAGAAAGATGTTTACTTGCCTTTTATTGAGTATACAAAGTCATTCTACTATGTGATTCATAACAAATTATGGATAACTTTTCAAAGAGAAGGAATTCTAGAACACTTAATCATGCTCATGAGGAACCTCTACATAGACCAAGAGGCAACTGTTCAGAAACAACAGGGAGATACTGCGACGTTTAAAATCAGGAAAGGTGTGTGTCAGGGTTGTATCTTTTCCCCATACTTATTCAATCTGTATGCAGAGCAAATAATCTGAGAAGCTGAACTATATAAAGGAGAACTCAAACTCAGGATTGGAGAAAGACTTATTAATAACCTATATATGCATTTGACACGACCTTGCTTGCTGAAGGCAAAGAAGACTTGAAGCACTTACTGATGGAGATCGAAGACTATAGCCTTCACTATGGGTTACACCTCAACATAAAGAAAACAAAAATCCTCACAATGGAACAAAAAGCAATATCATGATAAACAGAGAAAATATTGAAGTTGTAAAGGATTTCATTTTACTTGAATCCACAATCAATGCCCTTGGAAACAGCAGTCAAGAAATCAAATGATGTATTTCTTGGGCAAATCTGCTGTAAAAGACCTCTTTAACAAAGTGTTAAAAAGCAAAGATATCATTTTGAGGACTAAGGTGCACCTGACCCAAGCCATGATATTTTCATTTGCCTCGTATGCATGGGAAAGCCTAACAATGAATAAGGAAGACCAAAGAAGAATTGATGCCTCTGAATTATGGTATTGGCAAAGAATATTGAATATACAATGGACTGCCAGAAGAACTAACAGATCTGTCTTGGAAGAAGTACAGCCAGAATGTTGCTTAGAAGAGTGGATGGTGAGACTTCCTCTCACATATTTTGAACATGTTATCAAGAGGGACCAGTCCCTAGAGAAGGACATCAGGCTTGGTAAAGCAGAGAGCCAATGAAAAAGAGGAAGACCCTCAACAAGATGGAATGACATATTGGCTGAAACCATGGCCTTCAACATAGCAATAATTGTGAGGATCACATAGGACTATGCAGTGCTTCATTCTGATGTACATATATGGTCACTATGAGTTGAAACCGACTCAATGGCACTTAACAACAACAACAAATGGGCAGGTTAGAAAGTCATTTAATTAAGGTATCTCAGGAATTCATAAATATATTTCATAATTTAGGTGTTGAACAACTTGACACAACCACAGGCCCTGTCTGAAATTATACCTTCCTGTTTCTTATGGGGATCCCTGATGGTACAGTGATTAAGAGTTCAGTCTGCTAACCAAAAAGTTAACAGTTTGAATCCACCATCTGCTTCTTGGAAACTCTAAGGGGCAGTGCTACTCTGCCCTATAGGGTTGCTATGAGTCAGAATCGACTCAGTGGCAACGGGTTTTGTTTGGTGTTGGTTTCTTCCGGATGAATCAGCTAATCTCTGCAATCTTAGAGCACTGAAGGATATTGCACAACCTACAAAAGAAGTAGAAGATAACATATATAGAAATATGTATGTGAAACGGTTTCATAGCTATATGAGAAAGCAGTTTAGAAATCAGTTGTACTGACTGGTGAGCTAGGGGACGAAAATTACAAATGTGGCCTAACAAGTCCCTCAGAACAACTATGGTAGCAAATTTTATTTTGTCATTGTGCCTATACTTGGAACACAATTACCAAGTAGAAAATGCAGTTAAATAAAAGGAAAGTAAAATCTCCTCCTCATCCAATGTTGTTATTGTTATTTTATTATTAGGTGCCATAGAATCTGCTTTGACTAGCAACGCTGTGTATAACAGAACAAAACAATGCCCAGTCACGCACCATTCTCACAATTGTTGCTGTGTTTGAGCCCATGGTTGCAGCCCCTGTGTCAATCCGTCTCTTTAGAGGTCTTTCTCTTTTTTGTTGATCCTCTACTTTACCAAACATGATGTCCTTCTCTAGGGATTGGTGTCTCATGATAACATATCCAAAGTAAGCAAGACAAAATCTCACCATTCTCATTTCTAAAAATGTATTCTGGCTGTAATTCCTCCAAGACAGATTTCTTTGTTCTTCTGGAGGTCCATAGTATATTCAATATTCTTCACCAACCCAATTCAAATGTGTTCATTCTTCTTTGGTCTTGCTTTTTCATTGTCTAGCTTTTACATGCATATGAGATAATTGAAAAGATCATGGCTTCAGTCAGGTGCACCTCAGTCATCAAAGCGACATTTTTGTACTTTAAAAAGATCGTTTGCAGGAGATTTTCCTAATGAAAAATGTCGTTTCATTTCTTGACTGCTTTTTCCATGGACATTGATTGTGGATCCAAGAAGAAGAAATCTTTGACAACTTCAATTTCTTCACCCTTTATCATGATGTTGTCCAGTTGTGAGGATTTTTTTCTTTATGTTGAGGTGTAATCCATACTGAAGGCTGTGGTCTGGGATCTTTATCAGTAAGTGCTGAATTTGTGTTGTCTTCACTTTTGGCAAGCAAGGTTGTGTCTCCTTCATTTTGTAGGTCCTTTGTGAGTCTTTTCCAATCTTGGTGCTGTATTCTTTGTATAGTCCAGCTTCTCAGATTATTTGCTCAATGGACAGATTGAATAAATATGGTGAAAGAATACAACTCTGTCACAAACATTTTTTTGATTTTAAATCATGAAGTAAACCATTATTCTGTTGAAATGACTACCTTTTGATCTATCTACTATTTCCGCATGAGCACAACTTGGTGTTCTGAAATTCCCATTCTTACCCAATGCTAGATGTTGTGTTTTGTAATATATTTTAATGAATTCCTTTATTGCATATTCAAACCCACTTTTTCTTCTCTCCTGGTAACATATAATAAAATCTAGGTTTTCCAAAGATTATCAATGCAAAATCATGAAATGCAGTTATGAGAATGACAAGCCCACACTCTCACGCTTTTGCTAAATCCCAGTCCCAATTAAAATAAAATACGTAAACTAATAATAAATTCTACATGAAGTAACAGTGTATTATCACACCTAAATTTGAACATTCTATGTCCGGTTTTCATGCTACAGCATCTCTTACATGGTGGAGTAGGAAAGTTAATGATAAGGTGAAAAGAAGCAGAAACATATGAATATGTTGGCAAAACTGAAGTAATTGGATCCCAAATAGATTTTTGTCCATTTAACTTAGGCACATTTAAACCAGTTCTAACTGCTCTGATCACAGTATAGGAAAAGACTCTGACAAAATGATATTGCCAAGACTTTCAGAATCCTTTAGCTGACACTGTAATCATAGTATGAGTGATGCCACACTAGGTTTTAAATCCAAGACAGAATCAGCTTACAATGTGGAAAACTTCCACTGCCAGTCAGGCATTCTGGGTAATAGTGCTTTAAATAATGGATGTACTCAAAACAAACTTGGATTCACTGATGACTTTAGCTATCAGTGTAGAGAATTTTATTTGAAAATGTTCTTTTTAAGCGCTGAAAAAATCTTAAAGTGTAAATAAGCCTTGGGGAGTTTCTGAACTAATGACACAGCCTGAAAAGAACTGAAGCAGCAAAATTCCATGTCTGAAGTTTAGATTGATTGTCACTGTAATACAGAGTTTTATAGCCTCTCTGGAACAAAGGAAATATCACCTTTTAATGTGAAGTCATAATTTAATTTTCTGTGCTGATGCAAACTATTTTTTCAAATTTTAATGAACCCAGGAAAGTGCTAAATGTTTATATATGCCTTCAGTTATTATATGTGTCCGTAACTTGGGCCAATAAAAATGGTTTTCAGAGTTGGATATCAATTAAAAGGTACTAGTTTTCCTTTTCATTTTATGGAAAGTATTTTAGATAAAAATAGGAAAGGTTTATTATAGAAAAAGAGGAAGTAATGAAGTGATTCTTATCCTTTGCCAAAACTTAAACATGCACTTGGCTGTGGCAGTGTAAATACAGGGTACCAGCTGATTACAAAAAGTATCTGGAATGTCTACCAGAGACATTAGACCTAGAGGTCTTGATGCCCATGGGATACACTAGTGCTTGTCTTGCCCTTTGCCGGGGAAGGAAGCTTGGAAAGAACTCTTGAGGCATCTGAATCTAATCTCTCAAGGTTAGTTTCAAATTATTTTGCACATTGCAGCAAATGTTTATATTAAAATACATTTAAGTCATAAAAACACAGTAACCTCACAATATTTTAAGTTAAAATTTTTAATTTTATCCCTTACACCATCTAATTCTTTTCAGCCCATTGACATTTGTACAAGGTTTAGATGTATATGCAACATAGATATGCAAAAAAATGACGTATTTTTAAATATTTTCTCTCCCGTATTCAGAAAGTTATTTGGTAGTCTCAATCTATGTGGTTTTCATCAAGTATGTCTAGTTAACATCAATCTTTTCTATAAAATAATCCTTATTTTTACATTTTTCTTTGTGAAGATATGGAACACTCATCAAAAAAGGAGATCATTACAGTGGCGTCACTAGAGGGGTACAGGGGGTGCATACTGCACTGGGTGATACTGTTAGAGGGGATGACACCAAAATGACTGTCTATAAAATTTTTGTGCATTGTTTCAGCAGAAATTTATTATTTGTTATAAAAATATCCCTGTAGTTATTTATAACAACATAACCATTTTTCATAAGCCCAGCTTACATGTGTCAATATGCCTACAAGGCTAAAACTCTGCGCTAATTTACTTTTTGAACTTTCTAATGTGCTCCAGTCAAAGTTGTCATTATTACTCAATTACAATGATGCTTCGAATCAAGTGGTTTCATCTGCTCATGGTACACGTACATGCTGTTATTTTCCTTGCTGCAGTGTTTTTGTAGTCGCTAATTTTGCCAAATTTTCTGGTGTTTCAGCTACAAAATAATGGTAATTAGTATTTGTGAATGTATATCAATAACTTTTTTGAGAATAAAGTAGTAATTAAAGGAAAATAAGGAGAAAAATAAAAAACATTTGTACCAAAAAACATTACTAAGGATTCTGTATAGTCTGGTATGGGAGGAGGTCCATGGGATGGGGCGTGACACCATGAGTTACTGCGCTGGGTGACACCAACCTAGTGATGCCACTGAATCATTATTCATTTCATGATCTATGTCATGATTTGCTATGGGACTATTCCACGGTCAATTGACATCTCCCGCTGCACAAAATGGAGAAAGGTTAAATGTACAGTAAAAAATGACTACTTATCCTGTAGGAAGTGAGACAAAACATTGAAGGCTACAATGTGACATCTCCAACTTTTTTTCTTAAATTTGTGAAGAAGTAAGTTTAAAATGGCTAAATGGGAAAGGATATAGTCATCACAAGAATGATTTTAATAAAATTTGCATTGTTTCATTGTATTCTGATACAAGGGTGGTTGGTGTTGAAAAAGTATATGCATTTTTAATTCTTAATTCTAAATTTTCCTCTCAACCTTGCTCACAGATAATTGATTTTTGGCAAATTCTTGTGTAAAATGTAAGGAGGTATATAGTGATTATTATTATTTTTAATTATTTTCTCTGCAAGAATGGCTTTGATACTTTTCCTTTCTTTATAAAATTTCTGTTCCCTGAATGATCTACAACCCTGCTTTAGAGTGGCTAAATAACATGTATAATGGACCCACAAATTAGGGCTTTGTTTCCTTGAAATCCTGATTGCAAATTAGAGCTTGACCACAATAAATAAGAGTAATTGTGTTTCTCACTTAGTTCAACTTCAACAAATTTCTTTCCTAAAGCCACTAGGGAAAAAAAAACAACAACAAAATTTAATCAGCCTTGAATCTGTAACAGTTTTCAAAAATAAACTTGGTACATTTTTTTAAATTAGTTTTATATGCACAACTGCAAGCTATTGCTTTGATTACTCAAATTGCCAAATGCTGCTGAGTTTAGATGGGCACCCGTGATTACTGGTATAGAGCAATGTCTTCACTGGATAACATAAAGGAATCATTACCTGGGGGTCATAATTGCTTCAGTGGATACAATGACTCTATAGCCATGCAAAGCAAGGTAGGTGAAGGCAATGAATACGGGACTAAGTCCATAGTTACTACCCTGTAGGGAATAGGGGTAATTGTCTGAAAAATGTAGACCTACACGTAAAATATTTAGCAGAAACTTGGGATTAAAAAGAAAGAATAACTCAGTTCCCCACATTTGTACCAAAAAGTAATTAAATTGCATCAACCTTCACCCTATCATCCTTGCCCCAAGAAAAGGAAGATTGTTTCAAATTACAATTTGTGGATATATCAGAGCCTGGATCTTAGGAGGGCATTGGCAAATATTTTATTTGATTAAGTGAAAATAGTGACTAGATAGTTTTTTAAGTTTATTCAGCTTTAATCACTGGAATAAAGGACTTAGATTTCAGAATTGTGTTTATTCTTGTGACTTACCTGTATGAAAAACGTATAACAATGTGTTACTTTGGCCTATACATACATCATGCCCTGATGCTACCACCTCACCCTTACATTTTTAGTAGGATGTTGATATCCATGCAGAGAACCCTACACACAAAATTCTAATAACTATTAAAACCAGAAAATTCATGGAAAAACATATTTGCATTGATTCCCTGTAACCATCTAGAACATATCTCCGTAATGATAAACAAGGAGTGAATATAAATTAGTAAGAATTATCTCCGTACTGACAAAGGTTAAATATACAATCAGGTTAAGAGAAAGAGTACTCCAAATAAATTTACTAGTTTAAATTAGTCATCATGAAGCTCACATATTAATGATTTCAACTTTATTACCATTTTTGGTAATTTTTTGGATTTTTTAAGTAAAGGAGACTCTTTATTCTCTCCATTAAGTCTAAAGACAATTATTTATCTTCCAACCTAATTAAAAGCTTAAACTTGAAGTAAATAAGGCTAAAAGAAAATTATGATACTCCCATAACTTCTATGATGGTAAGTAGTTCTAATTGGGTGTGCTTTTATTCTTTCTAATAATTTTCACTATGATTCTATTATCTTTCAAATTAAATGCTCATTTTACTGTATTGTAGATTCACGTGTAGTTATAAGAATTCAGAGAGATCCCTTGTACTCTATGTCCAGTTTTTGCCTTTAATAACTTCTTGCAAAAATAAGCTACAATATCACAACCTGGATATTGACCTTGATACAGTACATGTATCAATAGCTTGTTTTTATTGTTGTTATTTACTGCTAAGTAGTATTCCTAGTGTGGAGTTACCACACTTGGCTTAACCATTCAAATCTTGAAGAATATCTGGGTTGTTTCCATTTTTTGGCAATTACAAATAAAGTTACTACAAAAAATTATGTGCAGATGTTTGTATAAACATAAGTTTTGTTTCTCCGGGATAAATGCTCAGGAGTGAAACTTCTGGATTTGTATGGTATTTGCATGGTTAGTATTTTAAGAAACTGCCAAACTGTTTTCCAAGGTGGCTGTACTATTAATACAACATAACCTCTAGCAATATGTGAGTGGTATGGATTGAATTGTGATCCCCAAAAACGTATGCCAACTTGGCTAGGCCATGATTCACAGTATTATGTGGTGGTCCACCATTTTGTGATCTGATGTTATCATCCTATGTATTGTAAATTCTAACCTCTATGATGTTAATGAGGCAGAATTAGAGGCATTTATGCTGATGAGGCAGGACACAATCTGCAGGATTAGGCTGTATCTTGAGTCAGTCTCTTTTGAGATATAAAAGAGAGAAGCCAGCAGCGAGGAGAGGGATCTCATGCCACCAAGAATGAAGAACCAGGAGGGGAGTGTGTCCTTTGGATCCAGGGTCCCTGTGCTGAGAAGAAGCTCTTAGACCAGGGGAAGATTGATGACAAGGACCTTCCCCCAGAGCTGACAGTAAGAAATGCCTTCCCCTGGAACTGGTGCCCTGAATTCGGACTTCTAGCACCCTAGACTGTGAGAAAATAAATTTCTCTTTGTTAAAGCCATCCACTTGTACTATGTTGTAGCGCAAAAACTAAGACAATGATTGACCACTTTTTCTCCATCCTTACCAGTTATTTGGTATTACCACTGTTTTTTCTTTTAGCCGTTCTGATGGATGTGTAGCAATATCTCATTGTGGTTTTAATTTATATCTCCTTCATGACTAATGGTGTTTAACTTTTCCTGGTCTTACATGTCATCTATATATATCTTCTTCAGTGATATGTTCCTTCATGTTTTTTGCCAATTTTGGATTGATGATACTTTTTAAATGCTTAGTTTTCAGTTCTTTTTATATTGTAGATATTATTCCTTTGTTGAATAAGTGGTTTGCTTATTTATAGCTTGTCTTTTCATCCTTTTAAGAGTGTCTTTTGCAGAGAATAGTTTTTATTTTGAAGAAATCCAATTTATCAAATTCTCCTTATATCGACCATGATTTTTAGTGTCAATTTTAAGAACTCTTTGCCTTAGATTTTGAAGATTTGCTCCTGCTTCTTTTTCCCCTAGAAGTGTTATAGCTTTGTATCTTACGTTTAAATCTGTGTTGTGTATAAAGTTAATTTTTTGAATAATGTATGAAACTTATGTCAAGTTTTTGTTTGTTTATTTGATTTTGCTTATAGATGTCCAAATGTTGCAGTACCATTTGCTAAAAAGGCTATCTTTTTCCTCCATTGAACTACTTTTGCATATTTGCCAAGTATCAGTTAAGCATATTTGTGTAGGTAGATTTCCAGAGTTCTCTATTCAGTTCAATTGAATGATGTGTCTATTCCTCTGCAAATACTAGACAGTCTTGACTATTGTAGGTGTATCATAGTTTTGAAAGGAATAGAATGTTTCCTCCCACTTTATACTTCTTTTTAAAAATTGCTTTAGTGATTCTACATGTTTTGCTTTACATAAGAATTTTAGAATAATTCAAAAATATTGCTGGGATTTTGATAATAAATATGTTAAACCCATACACAAATTTGGGGAAAACTGATGACTTTAGTATGTTGGGTTTTCCAATCTGTAAACATGGGATTTCTCTCTATTTTTTGGATATTTGTTTTCTTTCATCAATGTTTTCTACTTTTCAGCATACAAGTCCTATACATTTTGTGGTTAGATTTATAACTGAGTAATTATTATGAATGATTGCAAATTGTATTGTATTTATAACTTTGGAGTTCACATGTTCATTGCTAGTATATACAAATAAAATTTATTTTTGTATCATTATTTTGTACCCTGCAAATTTGATGAACTCACTTGTAAATTTTGGGAGTTATTTTGTTTTTGTTTTTGTAAATTCCTTGGGATTTTCTATGTAGAGAATCATACCATTTGCATATAGGAAGAGTTTCATTTCTTCTTTTCTATCTTTCTTTTATATTTCTTTTTCTAGCAAAAAAACTCTCAGTATTTGTTGATAAGCATGGTGAAAACTGACACTTTTGCCTTGTTTTTGATCTTAGCAGGAGAGCATTTAGTCTTTAATTATTGAATATAATGTCAGCTATAGGGTTCTTGAGCACAGTTAAGTTCTGGAATTACCATTTTTAACAATGTTATCCATGATTTGTTATGATTCACACAGTCAAGTACTTTCGTGTAGTCAATAAAACACAGGTAAACGTTCTTCTGGTATTTTCTGATTTTAGTCAAGAACCATCTGGCATCAGCAATGATATCCCTTGTTCCAAGTCCTCTTCAGAATTTGAATTTCTGGAAGTTCTGTGTTTATGTACTAGTGCAACCATTTTTGAACTATCTTCAGTAAAACTACTTGCATGTGATATTAATGATATTTTTCAATAATATTCACATTTTGTTGGACCATCTTTCTTTGGAATGGGTACATATGTATATCGATCTCTTCCAGTTGGTTGGCCAGGTTGCTGTCTTCCAAACTTCTTGGCATAGATGAGTGAGCAATTCCAGTGCTTCATCCCTTTGTTGACACATCTCAATTGGTATTCCGTCAATTCCTGGAGCCTTGTTTTTCTCCAATGCCTTCATTGCAGCTTGGACTTCTTCCTTTAGCACCATCAGTTCTTATTCACATGGTACCTCCTGAAATCACTAAACATTGGCCAATTCTTTTTGGTACAGTGATTCTGTGTACTCCTTCCAATGCCCATGGAAGAAGCAGTCAAGAAATCAAATGGCATATTGCATTGGGCAAATCTGCTGTGAATGAACCCTTTAAAGTGTTAAAAAGAAACGATGTCACTTTGAGGAATAAGGAGTGCCTAATGCAAGCCATAGTGTTTTCAATTGCCTCATATGCATGCGAAAGCTGGACTATGAATAAGGAAAACCGAAGAAGAATCGATGCCTTTGAACTACGGTGTTAGCGAAGAATATTGAATATACCATGGACTTTCAGAACAAACAAATCTGCCTTGGAAAAGATATAGCCAGAATGCTCCGAGAAGTGACGGTGGCGAGATTTCATCTCACTTACTTTGAACATGTTATCAAGAGGGAGCAATCCCTGGAGAAGGACATCATGCTTGATAGATTTGACTGTCAGCAAAAAAAGAAGAAGACCCTCAGTGAGATGGATCGACACAGTGGCTGCAACAATGGGCTCAAACACAGCACCGATTATGAAGACGGTGCAGGACTTGGCAGCATTTAGTTCTGTCGTACGTGAGATCGTCATGAATCGGAACCAACTCCATGACACCTAACAACGAGAACTTAGGGTTTTTGCAGCTGTTCTTTTTCAAATAGCGTGATTCTGTTCTATTCCTATTTTATGAGTGTGTTAATCATGGATAAGTGTTAATTGTATGACAAATGCTCTTTCTACATTCAGTGATATGATCATGCCATTTTTCTTCTTTCTACCTTAATATGGTCAACTGCATTGATTAATCTTTAATAGTGAACTAGCTTTGGATCTCTAAAATTAAATATGTATATATATGTATACATGTGTATATGTATGTATATATATAAAAAATTAAGGATATTTGCATGTGTATTCAAGGGAGATATTAGTATGTAGTTTTCTTTTTTGAACTATCTTTGTCTAGTTTTGATAACAGAGCAATACTAGCTTCATTAAATTAATCCGGAAGTCTTTCATCCTTTGTAGAATTTGTTTTAATTCTTTAAACATTTGGTACAATAAGGAGTGCCTCATTACTCGTGGGCAGCGGTGGAAGTTCAGATTTTTCACATGGTCGCCACTAAGACTACAAAACATGGCCATGTTACTGCCCAGTGGAGATATCACCCTAAAATGGAGATTGAGAGTGCCTTGATACAACCTGGCAAATGTGGAACTCTAGGCTCTCCTCTCGGCTTTTGCTGCCCTGAGCATTGTGCAGTTGGGCCACAGTCTCTTTTCTGTGGTGATATTCTGAAGAAGAGTGGTTATTGTCTAAAAGGATGTTCTGTCTTGCTAGGGTGCCCCTTTCATGGTCCTTTAAGAGGAGGTTATTGTTGAGTCTTTTCATTTGTTTGCTTGTTGTCTGTTGTCTTCATTAGTGATTCCAGGATGCTTGCTTCTTCAGCTCCAAGTCTGGGATATACGAGGCAAAAAAGAAAACCCATACCATTCTGTGTGGGCCAAGGTCTCTAGCTCATAAGTCTCTTTTCTTTACCATTCAGAATTTTCTTCTTCTTCTTATTTTTTTAATCTAATGTCCAGAACTTTCAGTTGCACTTACTGGGAGGAATAGGGGAACATATATCTACTCCGTCTTCTTGGAAGTGAAATAATTCGATTTCCTTTTTGAGGAGTGAATCCAAATATTCTTTATTAGACATGGAAAAATGCTATCTCATGATTGATAATCATATCCAACTTGAGACAACAACAGCATTCCCTAATATGAGTTGAAATGATAAAAATATTAGCATCCTAGTATCTAGCAAGCAGTCAAAATGTAGTTATGCTTATAAGAGAATGGAAAAGAACTGCAAATATTAGTCTGAAAATTATCTGCATATTGTTAGTTGGTGGATTGTGGAAATTGTCACTATTGCTAAAGAAATAAAAGTATAGAGCAGGAAAAAGAAGATAAGTTCACAGCTTTGAAGATAGACTGTATCTGGAGATGCTGACAAGGAGCACTAAGCAAAGGGATTTTTTATTTCTCCAAAATCTGTGTTTTATGGATTGAATTATACCCCCTTCAAAAAAAAAAAGATATGTTAAAGTCCTAAGCCCTGCATTGTGAATGTAATCTTTTTGGGGGAAATATGGTTATTATTTTCTTTTTTCAGATGTTATCAGTTAAATAAGTCATACTGGAGGAAGTTGAGTCCTAATCCTAATCACTTCTGAGTGATGTTTTATGAAAAAGAAAGACAGACTTGGGAACAGAGGCACACACAAAGAGGCAGGACAGCATGTGAGGATTCTTCTACAAGCCAAGGAACCACAAAAAAAACCTGGTCTACCAGAAACTGAAGGAGTATCTCCTTTAAAGCTGACAGAAACAGAGAGCATAGCCTTGAATTCAGACTTCTGGCCTCCAGAAATGTAGGAAATAAATCCCTGTTCTTTAAGGCCATCTACCTTGTGATATTTGTTATGGCAGTCCTAGCAAACTAAGAGAGGTCCCTGGGTGGGACAAAGAGTTAAGAACTTAACTACTAGCTGAAAGTTTGACGGTTCAGACCCACCCAGAGTTGCCACACAAAGCAAGATTGACTATCTGCTTCCAAAATTTCACAGCCTTGAAAACTCTGTGGAGGAGTTCTGTTCTGCACACATGGGGTTGCCATGTAATTTTGCAACAAAATACTAAAATAATTGACAAGCATGTCTTCTGATAAATGGTGATCTTTGCTTCAAAGCATAATATTTATCACACTCTACTGTATGAAAAAAGGTTCTTCAGTCTTTAAAGATCTTAAACAGAAGAAAGACATTTTAGTTACTGCAACAACCTAGAAATAAGTGTACAGCCTATTACTCAGTTTCTTTATATTACAGTGCATCATTTAAATACTTTGGTAATATAACATTCTGACTATGAAGAAAAGATAAATTTGTTAATTTTGACTTAAAAGTTTACTTCTTTATATTCTTAGAAATGAAATGTTTACTCCTCACATCAATAGCAGATAAATAACCTTTGGTCCTGAAATCAAATGCAATTCTCTACATAATTATATTGGATTGAGAAAGTTATTTAATATTTCTCCTGCATGAAACTCCACCATATTGACATTAAAGGCAAACAATTTTAGAAACCAACAAAGACAAAGAGAATAGGATAGAGAATGACAGCAGATGGGAGATGTCAGTGAAATTATAGAAGAGTAAAGCAGTTTACAGAGGTAACTAATTTAGGAGAACAATGAACGTTGACACTCAGGTTCTAAAGGAAAGGCCAAAAAGAATCAAGCTGACTGCACTTCAGAACTCCAGAAAGGCTCATGTTTTGAGGTGAAAAAATGTCTCAAGAGATAGGAGCAAACAGTAGGGCTGGAAACACTACGAGTAGTTAAAATTCCATATAAGAACAGTAAAAATTCGAGAACTCCTTCTCAATTTTTCCCAAATCTAAGCAATTACCATTCATCACTCAAGGAAAATGACATCTGCTGATCCACTCAAAAATTATCAGGTTCCTGTTAGACTGCCTACAGTGAAGCACCCCTTTCATGTAACTTCATTCATGCACATAAAGCTGGAAGTCATATTCAAAAACTGACTGTAAAGTTGAGTATAATCTTTTATCATAAGAGCCAGGGACTAAGAATGTTAACAAAGTGAGGAAATAATCAGAAGAAGCTGAAATAATGCAGAGAGCAGGAAAGATATATATACAAACATATACATATGCATTTATACTATATTCTCAGATAGAAAATAATTATATGCATATATATAAATTATTCTCAGAGATGTAATAGAAATACTACGCCATAAAATATGAAAAAATATATCATAAAAATAAAAACAGTAAGAACCTGTAAAAGCTCATGAAAATTAAAAATGCAATAGCAAAATTTTAACAATATTCAATGTGACAGTTAGAAGAAAGAATTCAGAAAATCACCTAGTACATAAAACAAATAGACAAACAGATGAAAAAAGAGAAAAGATGAGAAAATAAAATACTAAATCAAAATTAGAAAGAGTTCCAACCATTAATAAGAATTAATAAAAACAAACAAAAACAAGAAGAAAGACAATTATCAAAGAAATAAATCAAGGAAATTTCCAGGACTGTAAGATACCCTTTTGTGCAAAAGGACCCACAGTCACCAGAATCAATAATGCCAAAAGACTGATTCCAAGGCATATCATACATCATTCTGAAATCAAAATTCTGAAATAATTTAAAGAGCCTAAAAGCTTAAACAATAGATTAAACAACAGCAAATGAAAAGAGAGAAGAAAAAGAAAAGAAGGAAGGAAGGAGGGAGGGAGGGAGTAAGGGAAGGAGGGAGGAAAGAAGGAAGGGAGTTGTCATGGATTGAAATGTGTCCCCGAAAAATGTGTGTCAGCTTGGGTAGTCCATGATTTCCAGTATTGTGTGATGGTCCACCATTTTGTCATCTGATGTGATTTTCCTATGTGTTGTAAATTCTGTCTCTATGTTTTTAATGAGGTGGAATGAGAAGCAGTTATGTTAATGAGGCAGGACTTAATCTACAAGATTAGGTTGTATTTTAAGCCAATCTATTTTGAGATATAAAAGACAGCAGCAAGCATAGAGACTTGGGGACCTCCTACCACCAAGAAACAAGAGCCAGGAGAATAGCACGTCTTTTGGATCCAGGGTCCCTGTGCTGAGAAGCTCCTTAACCAAGGAAGGATTGATGACAAGGACCTTCCTCCAGAGCCAACAGAGAAAGAAAGGCTTCCCCTGGAGATGATGTCCTGAATTTGAACTTACAGCCTGCTAGACCGTGAGAGAATAAATTTCTCTTTGTTAAAACCATCCACTTGTGGTATTTCTGTTATAGTAGCACTAGATGACTAACAGAAGATGGAAGGGAGGGAAAGAGGGATGGGGGGAGACGAAGGGAGAAAAGAAGAAAAAAAGAGGAGGTGTGACAGTTAATTTTATGTGTCAGCTTGGCTAGGCTATGGTTCTCAAATAGTAGTTTGGCCAAATAGTAGTCTAGTTGCTGTTCTATAATGTAATATAATCAATCAATCAATTGAAAAGGAGTTTCCTCAGGGTGTGTTCTGCCTCGAGAATATAGACAGATATTTTGACAGAACTTTCTCTTTCTCTCTTTACCTTGCACTCTGTCACGTGACCGAAGGATCTTGGGACACAAGCCTGTAGGATCTCCAGCATGCTGCTAGACTTATGGATTTTGGATTTGCTAGCCCCCCACATTTGCATGAGTCAGTTCCTTGAAGCCTATCTCTCTCTTTCTGTCTCTGTCTCTGTCTCTCCCTCTCTTTCTCTTTCTATATATGTGTATATATATATCTATATATCTATATATATATCTTACTGGAGTATTTTCACTACAGAACCTGACTAAGACAGGAAGAAAAATCAAATTTTGTAAAAGAAGAATCAGGGAACGGAATGGCACTAATTTTCACAAAAGCAATACAAAAAGCTACATGACAATGAACAAGTATAATGGTTTAAAAAATATGTACACGCATAAGCACACACACAGCTATGGGAGGTATTAAAAGACTTTCCTCCCTGTACCCTTCTTCTGGGAGTTTCTCTAGGAAGTGCTCACCAAAACAACGGGGTGACAGGAACATGGGATTAAGTTAACAGAGATCCAAAACAAAAATGAGGCAAAATGTGACCATCTATTTTTATTTTTTTTGATAGTTGAGTAAAGAATTAATAAAGAACCTAAAAAGAGAAAACAAAAGAGATAACGAAAAACACGTGAGAAAAGAAGGAAGAGGAAGGAAGGGGAAGGAAAGTGAAGAGGGAAGAAGGAATGAAAGGAGGAAATAAATATATTTTTAACACTTTTCTAATAAATTTTTCAATATATTTAATATCAACCCTGCCAGGATGGTTATTGTACAGTAGGGTGTAAGCACAATAAACAAGTAAGTCATGAATGTATGTCAGAAAAAACCATGATAGTAAAAGGAATATTGTACAAATGAGATATTGTATAAATATCTTTTTGAGTTGTGTGGCTTAAGGTAGGAAGTATAAGAAAAAGAAAAAAAATAAATTCTTCTTACTTCAAAAGCATTTGGCCTAGCCAGAAAAAACTGGGAACTACATTTTAGCTCAGTTTTAGGTTTATAGAAAAATTGTGCAGGAACCACATACAATTCCCTTATATTCCCCTCCCCCTGCAATTTTTTTTCTCCTATTATTAGTATCTTGAATTCCTGTGGTACGTTTGTTACAGTTGATGAACCAATACTGATACATTATTATTAAACTAAAGTATATGGTTGACGTTGTTGTTAACTGCCAGGTTGTCCCAAATCATGGTGACCTCATGCACAAAGGATCAGAACTTTGTGATCCATAGTGTTTTCATTGGTTTAGATTTTTGGAAATTGATCACCAGGCCTTTCTTCCTAGTCTAGTCTGGAAACTCCCCTGAAATCTGTTAAGCATGACAGCAACATGCAAACCTCCACTGACAGAAAGTCATGGTTGCATTTGAAGTACATTAGCCAGGAATCAAATGCTGGTCTCCTTCATGGAAAGACAGAACTCTACCACTGAACCACCACTGTCCTCATATCTACATTAGGGTTCACTTTTTCTGTTTCACAGTCTTATGGGTTTTGAAAATGCATAATGTCATGTGTCCACCATTTCAGTATTATACAGAACAGTTTCGCTGTTAGAAAAATGCTCAGTGTTCTATCCATTTATTCCCCCTCCCCTCTCCCTGAACCCTGGAAACTACTGATTTTTTTACTGTCTCTTACTTAGCCTTTTCCAGAATATCATATAGTTGGAAACATACAATATGTAGCTTTTTGAGACCAATTTCATTCACTTAACAACATGCATTTAAGGTTCTTCCATAGGAAAGCAGGAGCCCTGGTGGCACAGTGGTTAAGAGCTACAGCTGTTAACCAAAAGGTTGGCAGTTCGAATCCATCAGCTGCTCCTTGGAAACCCTATGGGTCAGTTCTACTCTGTACTATAGGGTCACTGTGAGGTGGAATCAACTCAGCAGCAATGGCTTTCAGATTTATAGGAAGGCAACTAACAACTAACAGTGAAAGTCAGTATCCTTGTCTTGTTCCTGATCTTAAGGGGAAAGCTCTCAGTCTTTCTTGAGAATCATCAAAGCTATGTGTTTTTCGTAAGTGCCATTTATCATATTGAGTAATTTTCCTTCTATTCCCAGTTTGTGGAGTGTTTTTATCATCACATGGTATCGGATTTTTTCAAATGCTTTGACTGCATCAATTGAGGTGATCATGTAGTTCTTTTTCTTTTCTTCTATTAATGTAATACATTATATTGATTGTCTAATGTTGAACTACCCTTGCCTTCCTGGAATAACTACCACTTCACTAAAGAGAAAAATCCTTTAATCTAATATCTCTATTTCTTCTTGCACATCTATCAATTTTTGTTTCACAAATTTTGATGTTTTTTAATATGCTGTAGGATTTGGATTGCTAGTTATTATGTTGAGGATGTTTACACTTATATTCATAAGAGATATTGGTCCATGGTTTTCTTCTCTTGTGGTGTCTGCCTGGCTTTGTTTTCAGGGTAATATTGGCCTCGTAGAATGAGTTAGGAAATATTCCCTCCTCTTCTGTTTTTTGGAATAATTTAAGAAGGATTGGTTTCAGTTCTTCTTTAAGTGTTTGGTAATATTCTCCTACTTCATCTAAGTTCTTTAATGTGTTGTTGTACTCTTATTCACAGTATTATCTTATAATGTTTTTATTTCTGTAGAATCAATTGTAATGTCCCTACTTTCATTTCTGATTTTAGTTATTTACGTCTTCTCTTTTTCTTTGTCAGTCTAGCTAAAGATTTGTAGATTTTATTGAACTTTTCAAAGGACAAACTTCTGTTTTTGTTGATTCTCTCTATTGTTTTTCTTTTCTCTATTTCATGTATGTCCACTCTGATCTTTGTTATTTCCTTCCTTTTGGAAAGTAGCTTTGGGCTTAGTTTTGCTTCTTCTTGTAATTCCTCAAGTTGTAAAGTTAGATTATTGATTTCAGATCTTTCTTCTTTTTTAATGCAGATATTTACCAACATGAATTTCCCTCTGAGCTCTGGCTTTGTGCATCCCTTAACTTTCTGTATGCTGTGTTTTCATTTTCATTAGACTCTAAGTATTTTCTGACTTCTCTCTTGATCTCTTCCTTGATGCATTTTTTGTTTAATAGTGTGTTGTTAAGTGCACACACATTCAGGATTGTAATGTCTTTTACCAGCATTGTTTTTTAAATATATATATTGAGGTAAAGCCAGGCTAACTTGTGTTGGAGCTGAGCATTTCCATATTCCTGAGCTATATCAAGTCTCTTCAAATACACATAACTATTACTCAGGTAAATGCATGACAGTATTTCATGGGATACTCAGGTATGAATGCTTTTTCAATTAGTTAGTTCCAGATCCTCACTTTTCATATTTATTCTTTCCAGAACTGACCTGCCTGAGAGTTTACAATGTTAGTTGTGTTTTCCTATCTGCGCTGACACAATCCCTTTTCCTCCCTGTATAAGAAAAGGAAAGACAAACTCCTTATTTATCCTAAATTTTTAACATGGTACATTGTACTGTAGGGTAATAAACTCCAAGACACTTAACAAAGAGACATTTATGAACATTGATGCTGCTATTGTGAAAGCTAATGGCAGGGTAACAAATTCTATTACAGTTCAGATGGGTTCCAATTCTTAGATTTCAACAAAATTGATTAAAACTAAATTAAGTTGGCAGCTGATAGATCATAAAAGCTATTTTTATGACATTTTACTATATTATTTTGACTATAAAAACCTGTCGCCATAGAGCCAATTCTGACTCATAGTCGACTCTCTCCCTATAAGCCAGAGTAGAACCGCCCCATAGGATTTCCAAGGAGCAGCTGGTGGAATCGAGCTGCCCACCTTTTGGTTAGCAGTCAAGATTTTAACCACTGCCCCACCAGGGCTCCTATTTTGACTATAGTGCTCTGTATTATAACAACAATGGACTGATATTACTCTAACAAAATTCTGACCAGTTCTATCTACTTTTTTATATGAAAAATATTTCTTAAAACTTTCATCAATAAAAACAAAAGTTAGGAATAAAATTAATGACAAAGCCTGGACCATCCTACCAACAGTAATATTCATGGTTACATGATATGTAATCTATCTGGGAAAAAATGAGCAGCATTTCCCTCACAATTTTAACTGTTTTATATTTAAATATTATCTATTAAGTTTCTACTTCTGGCAGTGATAGAATAGGTGATTCAAACTAAACTTATCTTAGAAAAAATAAGAAGATCTGGACAAAATATTTTAAAATATCTTCTTGAGGACTTGTTAGAAAGATTTAGAGAGCAACCAAGGCTGTGAGGAATTGTGATGTGGTCCAGAAGTAAGAAAAGCCCAGAGAGCTGAACTTGACTTTTGGGTTGATATTTCAACTGGAGACATTTTTCTCTTCCCATAGTGAATGGAAAGCTGGTTGAGAGACACTAAGAAACTAAGCAGAGCTTTTAACAGACTCACGGGTTTGAGGGAACAAAATTTAGATTCCAGGGTTTGAGAAAGAAAAGCTTCATTATTAATAACTGTTTCTTGAATCACATCTTCTCTTGAAGCCTTAACTCTTTTTGTAATTTCTTTATATAGTGCTGTCAACATATAGGTGTGGAAGAGCAGTAAGATAGAGAAGGTCAAGACACCAGATACTGAGGAACAATGGGAAAGGTAAATACGTGAGTACATCTAAGGTAATATGTACTCTACAAAGATATAATAATGTAAAGAGAATTAAAATAGCAAAGATTCAAAATGTAGTTCAATCATAACAATACACTTGCCAATACTGACCTTATGCTAGGTCATAAAACACATCTCAACAAATTTCAAGGTTATAAATTATAGTAAAATTGTAATTCAAACATTATTCTTTTACAAGAAACAAAACATGGTGTAATTTTCAAGTACTTTGTCTTAAATTTTAATATTTTCAGATGTAAAATAAATATACAATACTCTGATTCTACTTAGTAAATGTAAGTATTATAATCAGGAAAAAAGAAGAAACGTAAGTGGGTGTGTATTTATCTTTACTCTTAATAAAGAACTGTTATACCTCTTATTATAAGACATGAAATAAAACTTTCTGTCACAATATTTTCCTTCTATTTAAAGTCTATAAACAAAAACAAACTTGTAATCTTTCTTGTATGCTTCGGAAGTTAACCAGGACATTACAAATCCATACACAAGGGAAAACCTGAAAATTATCCCTAAAAACATTTATGGTGGGAATTATGGATTTGAAGCACCAATTCTATAGCTGTTACCTTATTTCAAGACAAAATACATACAGAAAAAAATGACAACAACCAAGCAAAACTTATTCTCTATGATAATTACCTATATTATATACATCTAGAACATGTGATGAAAATTTTAGTAGGGATAATATCTAAATCCAATGAAGATTAGCTTGTTCAAATTAGAAGTTGGCCTTGTTTCCAATCAACGACTTAAGGGGAAACGAGATGAGTAGAATGCCAACTAGAAATTAGATTAATCAATTTCCAGAAGTAGGATTTATGAAATTTGAGATTAGTGTTAACAAAGAGACTCAGGGCAATTTATTATTTAAGCCTTAATTTCTAAAATGTAATTAAACATATTCACATATTATTAAAGAGAGAAAGCAAGAAATCAAGATATAGACCAATTGCTGGATGTTAATTGATTAATAGGGATGTAACTAGCATAATGAGTTGAAGTTACTTCTGGAAGAATAATACACAGCACTTAAATGTGGTAAAGCCTACCTCACACCTCTCTCATAGGATATGGTATCATTCATGATCATGTAGAAATATTCTTTTTCAACAGGTTATACTAATTGTCTCTATGACAATTTTAAAACTTTAATTCCCACCCCCTCCAGCCAGTTGTTATTAAAATCTCTCCCTTGTTTCTTGTATTACTGTACTAACTAGATTCCTACGAATGTTCTTTTTGCCTCTCTCACCACCCTGTATCTTCTGAGGGAGGTGGTTCTGCCTGGAACTAAATTATAGGGAGTCCTTATGCATGTGGATAATAACCTTTGAGATAATTTCTAAAATATAAGAGACACTGACTGTCATGTGTTTATAAGGCACTTTACATGAATTAAAAATATTTATGAGGTAGCTGCTACAATCTCCATTTACAAAAGTTGAAACCTACAAGTAGGTCAAGTGCTCAACATCACATAACTATTGTGGAAAGTAGCATTTGAATATCTCTTATCAACCTCCAAAACCCATGTACCTAATCTCTCAATAAAACTGCAAAGGAAGCATATACTTTTCTATGTGACCTCACCTCTCTGACGGCAGCAAATGAATGGGCTGGCCTGTATATAAGTAAGACAGTGGCTTCTGAAGTGAATCAGCACAAAATATCCATTGAGAAAGAGTGGCCTTTACCAGATAATTACTACCAGAAGTAATCATATCCTTTCTCTTATGGGTTTTGATTTTCTTTTCTTATTCCCAAACAATGGTCCTGGCCAATTTCACCTACTTTATCCCAGCATCTAATGTTAAACCAGAGTCCCTGGGAAGCATAAACAGTTAAACGCTAGACAACTAGCAGAAAGACTGGCACTTCAAACACACCCAAAGTCTCCTTGGAGGACAGACCTGGAGATCTGCTTCTAAAGGGTCACAGCCTTGAAAATCCTACGGAGTAGTTCTATTCTGCACACATGAGGTCACCATGAGTCTGCATCAACTGGAAGGCAACTAACAACAACGTTAAACCAGTTAACATCAAAAGTCCGTTCTGACTCATGGTGACCCATGTGTGTCAGAGTAGAACTGAGCTTCATAGGGTTAAATGGCTGAATTGTTGGAAGTAGATTGCCAGGCCCTCTTTCCAGGTGCCACTGGACATCCTCAAACCTCTGACCTTTAAGTTAGCTGTCTAGTGTGTTAACCATTTTCACTACCTGGGGTCTGGGCCCCTAATGTTAAACATTAAAAAACAGTACTTTCAGAAATATCCAGTTCAGGGACCACTACACGAGCACTACAGGAAGATTATTATTTTTTTTTGCAGGAGGTTGAGGTGGTTTTAAATTGAGGGTTTTTATGTACTCTGTAATTTGGGGCGCACAGTAATTTTCAAAGAATAAGGACAAGATGGTAGGGTCAGATATTTGAGGGGCGTATTTATATCTTAATATAGTCATTACAGAAAGTGAGAGAGTAAACCAGTTTTGAAAAATCTTGTGGAATTTCTGAGGCAGTATAATGGGGTCAGTTAAGTATAATGAGTAAAACTTTATAGTTGTTTGGTTGAGTGATAATCTTTAACAATCCTGGTAGACTTGACATAAGTGTAGGCAAAGTGAAAATAGAGATTCCTCTATAATTTAGTTTCTAACCATATAGGACTAATCAACATAAAAATGGGTATGAGAATTTAGCATATTGACAAAGGAATAAATGATATTATGGACAATTAAATATAAGCATAATTCAATATAACAGTGTTCTGGCAACTGCAAAATTAGAATATTGTTTTCCTCTGGAAAAAATTTCTGATTCATTTTTGCCTGAAATTAGTAAGATATTGTAGGGTATCTTTTGGATGCTTGTAAATGGATCTGCACATGCTGTTTTCCCCCATGTAGGTGACTCTCTCTGTCAGTTCTGCTCTTTCTAAAACACAACTCAGAAGGTATTAGGTTGGCGCAATGGTTATGAGCTCGGCTGCTGAGTAAAGTGTTGGCAGTTCAAATCCACCACCTTGGAAACCCTATAGGGTAGTTCTACTCTCTCCTATGGGGTCACTGTGTCAGAATTGGCCCAAAGGCAAGAGGGTTTTGGGTTTCTTCTACTCTAGTATGACCTCATTAACATAACAATAGAAAAACCCTATTTCCAAACCGGGTCCTATTTACAAGCACAAGGGTTAGGACTTCAACATATCTTATTGGGGGACACAATTCAATCTATAACAAGCAAGGACATCGTTATTTATCTGAACAGTTCTAATAGTCTCTTACGTGGACTCTCTGTGTTCAAACTGTTAGCCTTTTCAACATATTCTTCAAGCTGGTCTCAGTTAGTCTCCTTATGTGCTTTCTTACAAGACTTCCTACTTTCAAAAAATAAAACTTAGTGTTCTCCACAATCTGGTTCCAATTCAGCTTTCCATTCTTATATCCTCCCTTTCCTGTCTCCCTATTAAAAACATCCATTACTTGTTCTTTATTCTCCATGAACCACACAGCTTTTTATGTATCTGACTGCATCTGCTTTTGTTGTCCTCATGATTTTTCTGGAATATCTCTCTGCATGTGTTTTTATTTAAAAATATGTATCCATTGCCTATCCATTTGCCAGTGCAAATGAATAGAAAAATTAGCAATTATAATAGCACAATAGGCGCTAGGAAAAAAAAAAAAAAGAGAGGAACTATGACACACACTGTTGTTTTTTATAGTTACTGATACAGAGACCTAATTTAAGTAGAACTTTAGGAATGACTTATCACAGAAGGCTAACTTTGGCTGAACTATGAAGTTAAGAATATTTAAAGAATGAGAATCAGAATTATGAATTCCTAAAGAATTCCTGAAGAACACAGAGGATCTGAAAATTCTGATGACAGAAGGGATCATAAATGAGTTCCAGAAATAGACTGGGTTAAGATAAAGCAATTTGGACTTGGATAAAACTAAAAAAGGAAGTATGGGAGGTACTTTAAGTAGATAAGTGACACAATCTGTTTTTTTTTAAAGATCACTTTCCCTGGAGTGTGAAGAATGTATTGACAAATTTCAGACAGTAGGACTTGCAGTAGCAGTGAAGATGGGAACAAGTGGGAAGAATGGGAGCATATCTTGGAGGAAGGATCACTGGTGCTTGATACTGGTTTACCTGGAGGGAATTAAGAAAAGGAGGGGATCAAGGATATGTAGGTTCTAACTTAAGCAGCAAAATAACTAGCAGTGTCAATGGTGAGAGAGGAAGACTGATGGAGTTGAATCTGCTTGGGGAGGGGAGAAATTAAAGGTTTGGCTTTGGACATGTGAAACTTGAGATGTCTGTGAGATATCCAAGAAGATGTGTCAAATAAGCAATTGGGAATGTGAGTCTGGAGTTTAGAGGGAACACCTGATATGTAAAATACACACACAAACACACGCATGCATACACACACACAGGGTTTGTGACATGTCAACATCCAGATGTCATTTATGTCCCTGGTAATGAGGTCACCTATAATATCTGTATATATCCTCAAATATTTCCACAACTTTGATGTTACAGCCCTTTGTAATATTTTTATTGCACTAATAGTTTATCTAATATACTTTATTGCATACGCACCTGTTATCTCACGATAGCTAAATCCTTTGGGGAAGATTCAGTATCTTTTGTATTGATTAAATTGTATGCGTGTGTGTGCGTTTTCTATACTGTGTGTGATTGAATGAACATTCCAGAAACTTGCAGTCTAAATCACTTCTCTCTTGCTATGTATGCCTTTTTTGCTCCATTAGTTGGGCATTGCTTTATTTTAATTAATATATCTAATACATCCGTAAATGCAGGCAATCTGGACCCACACGCCACGTTTTTTTCTCCCCAATAGTAAGATTTATGTTGGAAACCTTAAAACAAGTTTGTGATCTTTGCTGCTATGAAATTACCACTGATTCATTCAGTGTTTTAGAATTTCAGAAGAGGAAAAAAGAAGTCTAACTGCATTATGCAAATCCAAGAACCTTACATAGAGTTACTGGCCTGTGTTAGAGGGGCTGATATCATGGGTTGGGGTGAGATGAATGAGACAAATTTTTGGAATCAGTAGACTGAGAGTAAAACAGAAACTGGAGGTGGTTTCTTTGTGAGCTGTGTGAATACATTTTCTCTTCCAACAAAAAAGTCTCTTCCAAGGACCATTCGTCTGTCAGTATGTCGTACTGTGGGGGCTTGCCTGTTGCTGTGATGCTGGAAGCTATGCCACCAGTATTCAAATACCAGCAGGGTCACCCACAGCTGACAGGTTCCAGCTGAGCTTCCAGACTAAGACAGACTAAAAGAAAGACCTGGCGGTCTACTTCTGAAAAGAATTAGCCAGTGAAAACCTTATGAATAGCAGCAGAACGTTATCTGATATAGTTCCAGCAGATGAGCGCTTCAGGTTGGAAGGCACTCAGAATATGGCGTAGGACCGGGCAATGTTTCATTCTCTTGTACATAGGGTCGCTATAAGTCAGAACCCTACTTAATGAAACCTAACAACAATAAGGACCAATAAAAAGTCCCATATCCAACAAAGACCAATAAAAAGTCCCATCCACTCTGATTGCCTTCCACCCTCTCCCTCCATCATTCAATTAATTCTCCATATTTTAGGGTTTCCCAGACCTAATTCACTTGGAAGGCTGATTTTAATGTAAAGTATCTGTCTATTTTCATATAGATTTTAAGCGGCTTTCATCATGTTTGCAATTATTTGCCATGTGGAATTTGATCATGCTTTGGCAATCAAAGTTTTGGATTTTTTTCTTTAAATTATGTAGAACATCAGTGTTTTGGTAAGTGTTATGAGGGTATGGGGACAGAGTTCACAACTTCAGGAGCAAAAAGATACAACAAATTGTGAGCATAAAAATTCTTATCTAAAAAAAAATCAGTAGAAATATCATGATTTAAGATTGGCGATAACTAACTTAAAATTATCCCTCCCTGTTTAAATGAGTAATACTAAAGTAAACGTTTACATAAATACCTCTACACTCACATCAAACACAAGACTTATTTGAATTACTTCAGTCATGTTCATGCATTCTACTTTCTAATCAAGTCATAACATATTCTCTGATCTTTTCCATAAATGGAATAGTGAGCGCTAAAACCATGTGCATAAAAATAACAGACGTGGGCTGCTTTCTTTTCTGGTTAATATCACCTGTGGATGTGTCACCCACTGTGTATTTAAAGGAATATGAACAGAAAATGGTTATTCAAACAGGAAATGAAACTGCTGTTACTAAGACATGAGCTTGCTCTATTGCTCAGCATAAAATATATATTTTTATATACATATATTAGAAAAGATGGCATGGTGGGCTACTGTTGGTCAGTTTCCTGGAAAACAGAATTATTTATAGTTGTTAAACGTTGATGAAATAAATACTCCAGTCAGCCAGCAGCAGGAAATTACGCATTGTAGTCCCAGAATTAGTAGGCTGAATTTTTTACATGAAGACAGCCTTTATAGCGTTTACCCTTTTTTGCTTGTGTGTGTGTGTGTGTATGTGCACTTCTTCTAAAAGTGCTAGTAACAGTACATAGATTTATGCGTGTGAGAGTGTATGTGTGTGAACATTTTCCACCCATTTCATAGAAATAGAGATAAAAGATCATTTTATTGAAATGCCAGATGTGATAACATCAGTGAGCTACAGAAAATTATAGTGATTCTAAAATTTAATATTAGATAGTTCTCATAAAATGCTTTTTTATTTGTGATTGCCATGCCCGTGACAGGTTTTCAGTGAAGTTCAACTATATGGAAAAATAAACAACATTTTTTGAAGATGATAAAATGAGTATAACACCTAGTATTCGTTTGTTTTAATTTTTTTCTCTTTTCAGTTTTGTTTCATGAAAAGTTGTTTTTAACCTGCAACCATGTTACACTTTAAGTATTATAATGAGATGATTTCCTGCTAAATAATACTGAAAATACTAATGGTTTTAGCCGAAGGAAAAACATATCTGGTTTAATCTGGTGTTTCAGGATATTTGAGAAATATTCTTTTCCCTCAATTTTGCATCTATTTTGAATTATGCATATGAGTGAGTGAGAAATCAAGATTTGATATCTTATTTCTAGCTTAACTACTTTTTTCAGTTGCCATATTTCAAAAGAGAGTCTAAGGAGTGACCTTCTGAGTTTGTCACCTCTCAGACGTTACTTTACACAGTTTTGCTGTTATACCCAGAGCAACGTTTCTCTTTATCAGTAATTTGCATTTGGCACTTTACCAGGCATTGATTTTCACTTCTGTTCTCAATACAGCAGTAAGCCTTGGAATGTCTAAGTTGTGCTTGATGTTTCGAGAGTTCCTACATTCTTTCATTGTCTCTAAAATCTATTTCCAGGGTACTAGAGTTAATTCGTCAAAGAAAATCTAAGATCTTTAATGCTTTAATCTGGGAGTGAGAGACTGTGATAGTTAACTGGCCTTAGGAAATAAGAAGAGGTCACCCAATCTTTTTGATGAATAAAATATCATCATTATATATCACAGAAAGATTAAAAAAGCATATTTACATAAAATATATATGCATGAAGTTATACAATAAAGGTGTGAAGATTAAATTCTGAAAAGTTATTTTTCCTTTTAAGAACGGTTTTCTTAATTTATAGGCCTTGACAAAAGGTAAATATATTGAAAATGAGCTTGAGACAATTAGTCCATGTTTAATCGGTATAGAACTAAACATTATTAAAGTATACCTAAGAAGCTTCCACAAAAGATGTCAGTGGTAGTTAACACACAAAATATCACGCAAAAAGACTGAGAAACGTTTCAGTATTTATTTCCATAATTTCCTCAAATATATCTATGCTAATTCCTCTGGCAAAGTCAAAGGACCACTGGTATTATGAGTCAGACTTTAAAACAAGTCTTTTCATATCTAATATAGGTAAAATAATCTCTTCACATTTAAGCATATAGTGTCCCATGTTTATTTAAAAATGTGTATTCAATAAAGTCTCAGAATTGATTTATAAGGGAGAATTTGGAAGCAAATTAGATGTTAGGAAGGACTGTTACTATACGCATTTAAAGGCTGCTGAAGCTTAGATTTAATAAACTAGATAATATTAGAAGCAGAATGTTTTTAGAATAGATAAGTTGGAATGGTGTTTATGTATGTGCTTTAAAAATCACAGTGTTATTTTACTCCCACCTGCTTAGTAGAAACATGCAAAAAAAAAAAAAATTATAAAACACAAATAAAGTTAGAAAAAAAAAAAACCTGAATGAAATAAGTTACAGTTCTGATTCCCATTTGAATTTCTAATGATGCTTATTACAACCTTAACTGCATTTTAATGCTGAAATATAATATCTCTGTTCATCATCAGAATGGAATATGATGCTGACAATTCACGAAACTTATAATAGAAGAGTTCACAAAATTCAAAACTCTCTGTCTATATTTTCAACTTGAAGGGAAGTATGTGATGGATGTTGATCAACTCCAAGAAAAGTGAAATGACACTTCTGAAAAAAGAAATAAAGTGCTCTGAAAAGGATAAGCGGCATCACTCACTTTAGCAAATAGGCATAAGTGAAGGGAGAAAGCTTTTCTGACAAAATCGAAAGGAATAAAGGGAATGTCTTATTACATTTTTTAATTTTAAGGATATTATTAAAAATAAAAATTTAATAATCTTAATTTCTCAGTCATCTTCTAATCTCTTTTAGAATCCTTCCTAGTTTTGTTTGTAGTTTTGGGTGTGTATGTGCATATGTGTGTATGTCGCTTTATTTTTGAGAAAAAAAACAGTACATTTGGGTCTTTACAGGATGCTGGATATAGAGACATGTCGGATTTAGACATGTGGACCAGTATTAGCCTCAGATCCAGGGAAAGTAAAAGGTTAGTAAAGGTCATTTATCCCACAGGAATGATTTGTTTGTATCTCTGTTCTAACAATTTAAGAATTGGGTTGAGATCCTATTACGTGGACGTAAAATGTCACGTTTTGATCCTGACATTCTATTAAGAAGATAATTTTTTTGTTTATAACTGGTAACTGTTCATTACAGACAATTGTGTAAATATAGAAACTATGAAGAACAAAAGTAAACTTCATCCATGATCCCATATGCAGAGACGAACTTTGCTGAGATCTTAGCGTACTTCTTCCCTTAGTCTCTTGGTTACATTGGCCTCATTCTCTCTAATCTCTTTGTATTCTTTCCCCCTCAATATTACATTGTGAGCATATTTTTCTTGTTAAGAAACTAATCTTCAGAAAAAGTCCCCAAATATTATTTGACAAGATCCTACAGAAACTAACTTTAACATTCAAAATGTAAAACAGTCTATTCCAAAATTTGTCTTTGTCAGGAAGCTGTCACTAGATGTCACTATCTCTAGAGAGTTGAGACTCAAGTGTGACCCATGTGAGCATAACCTTGGGAGCTCCTCTGTGGACTGCAGAAGCACTTGACCAGCAAGAACATCCCCTGAGGTTACATAATCATCCTTCCACCACGCAGTGTGGCAAGGGGAAACAGTGGTAGACTTGAACTGATACAATTTCTGACTGTTTCTAATTCCAATTTTCATTCATTCATTCATCAAATATTTGTTAAGAATCAACTATTCGCCAAAAAAAAACATGAACTCGCATCCCTGCCCTGATGGTGCACGCGTTCTAAACTAGTTTCATTGACTCTCTGAATTGGAAGATGAGATTGGAGCCTCCCTTCGTCCTCCACCACTCCTTTCAAATTTTAATAATAAAATTCAACCTATGCTTCTCCTTATAAATGGCTTTTCTTGACTACCAACTTTACTAACCAAGGATTGTATTATCTTTTGAACGTACTAGGACATTCTTTCCCAAACACTGGTCCAAGTACCTTGACAAGCCATTACCAAGAGGCTTAGATCTTCACATTCCTCTCAGACACATTAAGCAGGGAGCTCCAGGAAGGTAAATTTCTCTCTAGCTAGACACCTGATAAGCAGCAATCAGCATTCATTCTGACTTTATTAGGAAACAGCTAGAGAAGATTCCGGAGGCCCAGGTGCAGTTGTACTTTGGCTGGTATTAATTCACCCAGGATATTCCAAGTTGTGCTAACGAACATTAAGAATGCTATTCTAATTTTATCAATATATCCAATTAAAACCTGATTTTGGATGACAAGACTAAAAGCATAGCAGCAGAATTAGACTTACATCCTAGAATGTTTTATGTTCACATGCAAATAAATATTTCCAAATAAAATACCTTACATTAAGAAAATAACTGCATATTATATAAAATTTTTAAAAATTATACTGAAATTTTTCTCATTCTAAATATTCTTCATGTACTTTCTTAAACTAGGTTTCTTGGGAAGAAATGTGATTTTTATTTTTTAAATTAAAAGGCCTTTGATTTATGAAATCATGAGAATACTAGAAGTACTTTTATGTCTGATGTTGCTTTTGCCATTTTAATGTCATCATTTAATAAATACGGCAAGAGGTTTTCTATATTAGTTTTCCAGTTTATTTTATTTTACTTTTTTTAAAATTTAAATATTCTAAGTATTTTACTTTAATTATTCTAAGTTGGGAATGGTACTTTAGATAGCAACTTAACTTTTTTTTTTATTTAGCTTAGAAAATACTACATTTTCTTAAAAAGGGAAAATGTATGAATTTTGTGCTCAAAGGTGATAGACCTATTAAATATTTCTAGACTTCCAATAACCTCCATACTAGAAAAAAGAATTAGGAAGATGTCTCAAAAATAAATAATAGAGAGAGACTGAAGAACACCTAAATAACATACTCTAACATCCCACTCTTTCAATGTGTTCTCCTCCTTTTATTCTGTCTCTAACTCCCTTATTTTCCTCATATTCACAGTATACTATTTTTATAAACTTTCATAAATTTATGTGTATATATATATATATATATATATATATATATATATATCACAAATCTTAAATGCACATCTTGGTTAATTATCACAAAGGAGACACACTATGTAAAAGTAGCCAGATCAAGAAATAGAACTCTGTACCCCATCTCCATCATTTTCTCCTCTCAGAGGAAACCACAACCCTTACTTCTAGCACTATCTCAGTTTCCTAGTGCTGTTGTAACAGAAATACCACAAGTAGGTAGCTTTAAAAACATAAATTTGTTTTCTCACAGTTCAGGTGACTAGAAGTCAGAATTCAGGTCACTGGCTCTGGCGTAAGGCTGTGGGGGAAGATCCTTGTTTCTTTCAGCATCTGCAGCCCCAGCCTTCCTCAGTTGCTTGGCGATCTTCACATGCATCTATCTTCCCCAGTTTGTGCTTACTTGTCTCTGTGTTTATGCTGCTCCTTATAACTTAGAAGTGATCAGGTTTAGGACACACCCTACATCAATACAGACTTTTGTTAGCATAACAAAGAAAACCCTATTCCCAAACAGGATTCCATCTACAGGTATAGAGGTTAGGTTCCGACACATTTTGGGAGGACTCAATTCAATCCATAGCAAAAGCATTATGTTGTTTTTCTTTTCTGTTGAACTTTATATAGATGAGACCATCTGACATATTTTCTTTTGTGATCGAGTCCTTTTACTCAGTGTTGTTTGTGAGAGTCAACAAGGTTATTGCATATATTCATTTTCATTGAATTATGCCATTCTATTGTATGTAGATACTACAACTATTTATCTATTCTATACTTGATATACATATGAATTGTGCTATAAGCATTCATGCATGTTTTTTGGTGTAGATAAGTATGTTTTTCTGTTTGATAGATAAACAGGTGTGGAATTTCTGGGTCATAGAGTAAAATTATGTTTATCTTTAATAGTTATTGTCAAAGAGTTTCCCCCAAGGGATTGTAACAATTTATACTCCAAACAATAGTATGAATGCATGTTTACCTGTAACTTGATCAAAGTATTATTGGTCTATTTTAAATTTTTATGATTTTTATATATGGGTAGCAGTATCTATTGAGATTTTCTTTTGTATTATTCTGATGATGTAAGAGATTGAGTATCTTTATTCTATTGACACTTTTGGAAAGTGGCTGTTGTTTCCCGTTTCTAATTGTGTTTCTGTCTATTCCTCATCGATTTACAACCATTTTCTATAGAATCTGGATCTGAGTCCTTTGTTAGTTTTCTATTTGGAAAATATATTTCCCACTCAATGGCTTTCATTGTCACACCCTCAAAGGTTTTTTTTCTTTTTCTTTTTAGTAACACACGTTTTTAAGTCTAATGTAGCATAATTTATCAATGTATTATTTTTTAATTCATAATTTTGTAAAAAAAAGAAGAAAAACTTTATCTACACTAAGAATATGGAGATAGTATCTTTCTCATACCATATAAAGCTTTGTTTGGTTTACCTTTCACAATTCCACCTACACTCACCTGGAATTAACTTTTTGTGCAAGGTATGAAGTAGGGGTCAAAATTCATTTTTAAATACACATATGCAGGTCACTCAGGACTACTTAGTGAAAAGACTATCTGCCTTTGTTTGGGTTCTCTAGAGAAGCAAAACCAAGGATATATATATATATATATTTATATACTTCTGCAGGCTTATGTCCCAAGATCCTTAGGTCAGACAGCAGGCCAGAGGCTTTTGCAGGCTTATGTCTCCCTATCCATGGCCAAGCAATGAGAAGAGTGCAGGGTCAAAAGAGAGAGAGAGAGCTCTGCCAGAATATCCATTTCTATTCTGGAGGCAGACCACACTCCCAAGGAAACTCTCCTTTCAATCGATAGGTTGATCACATCAGTTCACATCACTGATGGTGATTGATTGCATTGCCTTACATTATGGAACAACAACTAGTCTAGTGTCTGTGAAACCACTGAAAATCATAGCCTAACCAGTTGACCCACACATTAGCCATCACACTATCCTTTCCCCAGCGTACTTTAAGGTGATGTCTGTCATAACACAAGGGTGCATAATTGTGTCACTCTATGGACTGGATTGTGTTCTATTGCTCAACTGATTTATCATTGTATCAAAACAGTCTATCATAACTACTAAAATCTTATAACAAGTATTGACATCCACTAGCATAAACCTAATGATTTTCTTCTTTTTTGAAACTTTTTCACTCTTTTTGGATGTTTGTATTTCCATATCCACGTTAGAATCAACTAGTTAATAAAAGGAGCCCTGGTGGTGAAGTGGTTAATACCTTGGCTGTTAACCAAGAAGGTAGGCAGTTCTAATCTACCAGCTGCTCCTTGGAAACCCTATGGGGCAGTTAATAAAAAATTCTTGGATATCTGACTGATATTGCGTTGATTTTTTAATATCAGTTTTGATAAAAACCTGCACTTATTTAGGTCTCTCTAATTTTTCTCGATATAAATTGTATAATTTTCTGTGTCAAAGGCTTGCATGTCGTTTGTTCGTTTTATTTCAATTTTTTTGTTATTTGTTCTTTTTTTATTTTCAACATGCCTTAACAAATTGCAAGATTTTGTGATTCCATTTCCTGTTAATCTGTTGTTGGCATGTATAAATAAAATAGTTATGTATATTGGCTTTTAAACAGTGATTTTCCTTAACTAGCCTATTAATGATAAAATATTTTTTGAAGATTATATCTGGATGCTCTACATATAAACTTATGTCATTGGTGAATAAAAGATGTTCATTTCTTCTTTTTTAATCTTTACAAATTTCATTTGTCTTGCCTTACTGTATTGGCTAGGCCCACCGGGACTATGTTGAATGGAGTGGTGATAGCAGCAACTTTATTTCAAAGGGAGAAAACTTTCAATATTTTTCCATTAATTTTTCATACCATATCGTTATTGCATATAATGCATATCAGATTAAGGTAGGTCCCTTGAATTCCTAGAGTATTTATTTTTCAAATAGTGGTATAGAATTTTATCAAATCAGTTTTTTTACACCTATTAAACTGATCATAATATTTTTGTACTGCTAACATTTTTAATTATATTGATTTATTTTGAATGTTAAATAGATCTTGAGTTCCTCAGATGCATCTTTTTTTTTATATATATATACATGGCAGATTTAAATTTGATAAAATCCATAAGAGATGTTGATGTTTAATTTTCCTTGGCAGGATTTAGTAGTATCAAAGATATGTTGTTGTTGTTGAGTGCTGTCAAGTTGGGTCCTATTCATAGTGACCCTATGCACAACAGAACGAAACACTGCCTGGTCCTGTGCCATCCTCTCAATTGTTATGATCGAGCCCACTATTGCAGCCACTACATCAAAGATATGCTGGTTCATAAAACAAGTTGGGAGGTGTTCTGTCCTTTTTTTTTTCCTATTCTTTGGAAGAGTATTTGTATGGCTATAATTATTTCTTTCTGAAAGATTTCAAAGAATATATTGGTGAAGCTATGTTGCCAGATGTTATCATTTTTTTAAGTTTTAATTTATGGTCTTAACTTTATTAATAGATATAGGATTATTAAAACTGTCTATTTCTTCTGCAGGTAGTTTTTTTCTAAGAAGAAAATTATTATTTAATGGTCTGGCTTCAGGCACAGCAAATCCAGAACCCAGTCTCTTTTTATTCCTCTTCTCTGTTCTCATCTGGCTAGGTAAAAAATTTAAGTAAACTCTTCATCCTGGGGCAAGATCCATGGAAGTAGCTCCAGGTTCATGTCCCCATAACTCCAATTTTAGTAAAATGAGAGTTTCCTTCTCTTTTCCTTTAGTTTCACAATGTCCTAGGCCTGATTAACACTGACCCAGTTGGAGTTCTATATCCATTCCTAATTCAATCTCAGGGATGGGGTATGGAATCAGCTTTGGTCTGTATTTAACACATCCCTATGGCTGGATGAAGGATTAGCCAAACCAGACAACACAGATGAAGGTGGGGCAGGGTGTTTCCCTAAAGTTAAGTCAAGTGAAATGATGCTGTGCAGGCAGAAGCAACAAATATTGGCCACAGTGGGTAATAATGTTAATTGATCATGCAAAATCCTAAAGCATTGCACCCTGCTATCTTTCACTTACCTTAAATAATGTGTGACCCTATGAAAAAACGGAGATGTACTTGACCCTCCATCAAACTTCATGAAATTTAGGGTCAAGGACTTGCGAGAGAAGCACAGGAATAATAAATGTAGAATCTGCCTCAGGCTTCAAAAATGTGGATTAGATGGTTCCTAATCCAGTCTCTCATGTCTCATTTTCTTATAGTTTGAACCCAGTATTTGAAATGACATAGTTTGACAAAAATCAAACAAATTTGCTTCACTTAAATTCAGATTTTCTTCATAATCATAATGCTTCTTTCCCAAACCTAAATGCAAATTGATACAGCTTAGATAGTTTGATATGAGTGAAAAATATCTTTGTACATCTAAACGGGTTGTCAGAAGGTAGGAGATTATAGTTTGTGAGGAACCAAGAAAAATTTAGGATAATTACAAATTGACCAGAAAATGTAAACTATTTTCCTACAGGAAGTTGGCAATCTTAGATGACACCTTCTTCAGACACTGCCTGAGGCTGGCTAGACTGTGAAACTTACAAAGAGATCAGAGTTAGCAGAGAAAGGAAAGGTTTTTTTGGCTCAATGAAAACCTATCAGTTCAGGAGTTCTCTTCAAAATTAGAGTTCAAGGCAGCACTTTGGTCAAATGGATGCTTCTTACTCCACTCTTCAAAGGGGCCATAAATATTATTAAACCCATGTTATGAGGACCAGCCAGGTCATATACCTTGATCAAGGTCATTATCAGACTAGAGCATAGGAAGAGTCTGAACTGAGATTGTTGTTTAAGGGCTGGAATCAAGGGCATAGAATCCACTGCTTTAAAGCTGAAAAGTCCTTAGAAGTCCTCTACTCTATGGCTTTTAACCTCAGATTTCTACTTTCTGAGACAGCACCCCAGAAAGTGTCTTTTTTCACACTCTTGTCCTTTTCCCAGTGGTGAAATATACTCCAATAGTTTTCAAAGTTTGTGTTGTAGGTAGTAGAATCCTATAATTCTTTCCTAAAATAAATCTCATATGAAGCCTGAAAGAAAAAATAAAGAGCAGATCTGGTTGAAGCAGGAAAAAAAAGGACTGTGACCTAGTTGGCTAAGTCTTATTCGAATACACCATTGTACTCACCCCCATCTACTATTGCAAAGACCCATTAGACAACTCTATGAAACTTAGAACTCTGCAGGCCATAGCTTGGAAACTCTGTTCTAATTTTTGGTTGCCCTTTTACTTAGTTCTCAGAAGTAATTGACTTCTTTGGTCACTTACTCTTTGGCTTCTGGGACGTCACTTTCTTTGGTTTTCTTACCAGTCTCTACTCCGTCTCCTTTGCTGGATCCTACTTGTTATCCTGTCTCCTAAAATTTGGAGTATTCTGGGGCTTAGTTCTCTTCTTCTTTTTTTTAGTAATATTTTATTTACAAGCTAGTTGGGTTCCTATTTGACAATTTCTGAATAAATTGTTTAGTGACTTTAGTTACATTTATCACAATTCACTAACATTCTCTTTAATTGTTTTCTGTTTGTTCCATTTCCAGTACTCTAGTTTCCCCATCTCCTTACCTTCTCATCTTTGCTTTTGAGTAATTGTTGACCTCTTGGTCTCATACAGATAGTTTTTATGTACAGCACTGATCTTATGGGTGTTATCCTTTATTTTGTTTGCTACTCTACTATTTCGCTAAAAGGTAATCTCAGTGGATAGGCTTGGTTCTAGGTTTAAAGAATGTCTAAGGGCGATAGTCTCAAAAAGTCCTTTGTTCTCTGCTGTTCCAGTTTGTCTGACTATTTTTCCTTCAGAATCTGAGTTCTACTCCACATTTTTCTCCCATTCTATCTGGGACAACATATTGCGACCCGGTCAGAAGGGTCACTGGTGTTAGCCAGGCACCATTTAGTTCTTTTGGTCTCAGGGTAGATGAGGTCATAGTTTATGTAGAGCTGTTTCTTCTCTAAGCTTTTGGTTATCTTCTTACTGTTTTGCTCCTGGCAGCTAGAGGCAGTAGTTGTGTATTAGATGGCCATTCACAAGCTTTTAAGACAGATGTTATTCTTTTCACTAAGATGAACATCATAATTTTTGTGAACTATGTTATGCCAATTGACTGAGTTGGCTCAGGAGACTATGGTCCTAAGCTTTCTGGCCTTAAACAGCCCTTAAACAACAATCTTGGAAGGTGTCTGGTTATGTCTGAGGATTATCCATATTTGTGTCTTCAATGACTATATGTGTCTGCACGCTTATATTTGTATTTTCATGTACCTATAGGTAGTTCGGGGCCCTGGTGGTGCAGCAATTAAGTGTTTGGCTGTTAATCAAAACATCAGCAGTTGGAATCCACCAAGCACTCGTTGGAAACCCTATGGGGCAGTTCTACTCTGTCCTATAGTGTCACGATGAGTCAGAATTGACTTGGGTATAGGTAATTCTATCTATTCTCACCTATGTACATATCTTTACCTACCCATACACCAATATACCTATATCCATCCATATGTGCTCAAACACTCATTTTTACTTTGGTTGTGCTGTACTCACTACATCCACTTTTGGTGTCACTTTTTCCATCACCAAAAATAATAAGTCTCTACAATCTAAAATGTATTCCACACTCCTCCCATCCCTGGTAAGCACCAATGATCATTGATCTCTCTCACCATGTCTATTCTAATCGTCCTATAAAAGAGGGATCATACGTTATTTTTCCTTATATACTTAGCATTATGCCATCCAGGTCCATCCATGTTGTATGTTTTGTGGACCCATCATTGCTCTTTATAGTTGTGTAGTTTATCCACGAGTATATCCCACCTGAATTTAAAGACCACCTCAAGAATAGATTTGACGCATAGAACACTAATGCCTAAAGACAAGATGAGTTGTGGAATGACATTAAGGACGTCATACATGAAAATAACAACAGGTCATTTAAAAAACAAGAAAGAATGAAAACTCCAAAATGGATGTGAGAAGAGACTCTGAAACTTGCTCTTGAAGCTAAAGCGAATGGAAGAAGTGATAAAGTGAAAGAGCTGAACAAAAGATTTCAAAGGGCAGCTTGAGATAACAAAGTAAAATATTATAATGAAATTTGCAAAGAACTGGAATTAGAAAACCAAAATGGAAGAACAAGCTCGACATTACTCAAACTGAAAGAACTAAAGAAAAAATTCAAGCCTCAAGTTGCAATATTGAAGGATTTTATGGGGAAAATATTGAACGATGCAGGAAGCATTAAAAGAAGACGGAAGGAATACACAGTTAGTGTATGAAAAAGAATTGATTGACTTTCAGCCATTTCAGGAGGTAGAATATGATCAAGAACCAATGGTACTGAAGGAAAAAGTTCAAGTTGCACTGAAGGCATCGTCCAAAAACAAGACTGCAGGTATTGAATGCCAATTGAGATATTTCAACAAACAGAAGCAGTGCTGGAGGTGCTCACTCGTCTATGTCAAGAAATTTGGAACACAGCTTCCTGGGCAACCGACTGGAAGAGATCCATATTTGTGCCCATTCCAAAGAAAGGTAATCCAACAGAATGTGGAAATTATCTAACACTATCATTAATATCACACACAAGTAAAATTTTGCTGAAGATCATTCAAAAGTTGTTACAGCAGTACGTCTTGCAGAAGTTCAAGCTGGATTCAAAAGAGGCTGTGGAACAAGGGATACCATTGCTGATGTCTGAAAGCAGAGAATACTAGAAAGATATTTACCTGTGTATTATGGATAACATTGCAAAGAGTGGGAATTTCAGAACACTTAATTGTGCCCATGAGGACCTGTACATAGACCAAGAGGCAGTTGTTCAAATAGAACAAGGGGTTAATGCATGGCTTAAAGTCAGAAAAGTTGTGTGTCAGGGTTTTACCCTTTCACCATACTTATTCAGTTTGTATGCTGAGCAAATAATCTGAGAAGCTGAACTATATGAAGAAGAATGCAGCATCAGGTTTGGGGGAAGACTCATTAACAGCCTGCAATATGCAGATGACACAACCTTGATTGCTGAAAGCCAAGAGGACTTGAAGTACTTACTGATGAAGATCAAAGACTACAGCCTTTAGTATGGATTATGCCTCAACATAAAGAAAACAAAAATGCTCACGACTGGACCAATAAGCAATATATTGATAAACAGAGAAAAGATTTAAGTAGTCAAGGATGTCATTTTACTTGGAGCCACAGTCAACACCCATGGGATCAGTGGTCAGGAAATCAAATGACATGTTGCATTGGGCAAACTCACTGCAAAAGACCTCTTTAAAATGTTGAAAAGCAGGAGACTTGCGGCAACATGGCACTCTAGGCACAAGCACCATGCCGTCTCTCCACATCAAAGATACGAAGAAATAAGTCAAACAGAGAAAACATCAATCCTGAAACCCTGAAACATCAAATGAAGAGATAAAGAACTCAGCCAAGCACCAAATGGAGTGAAAAAACTGACAGAGAATGGAGAGCAAGGAGAGGTTCATGCAGAGGTCCGCTATCAGCTAATGCAGCGTGGATTTGCTGTCTTGGACTTCTATCAGAGACCAGCAAACAGGGGGTACGAGAAAGCAGCTTCATGGAGCCTCCAGCAGGAGACAGAACAACCGGTAATTGGCGATATACGTTTTCCCACCCCCCAACTGTTCTTCATCCCCACTCGGCCTCCTCTGCTTCCCGCAACCACAGTCTCTTGGCTGGGAAGCACGGGCTGCTTGGATTCCACCCACACACAGAGGCTGACTCCCGAGTGCCATTTGTTGGCTGCTGGTGTTACTTTTTTCCACTTCTTTTTATTTCTCCCTTACCTCTTACCACCTTCCCGGGTTTTCGCTCAAATACCTGGCTCCATGTGCCACCTTTGCTTCTTCCTAAGGGGCTGTGGAACTCCATTTGAGTGTGGAACTTCTTCCTGGTCTGGGCTGCCACGCTGGTGGGATCCCAGGGCTTTTCTTCGTTTGTTTGTTTTGAATTGTTTATTTTCTTTTTCTTTTCTCAAGTTGGGAGCCCCTTCCAGCCAGGTAGTGCTATGCGGCTTGGAGCCTACCCCCTCAGCTTGTGCAGACTAGCAGAGGGATCTCCAAGGGCATTTCTTTTTATGTGTTTTCTTTTTTTTTCTGTTTTTTGGGGGCTTTCCTTTTTTCTTTTTTTTTTAATTTTCCCTCTTTTTCCCTTTTGTGTTTCTTCATTACTCAATTTCTCATCTCTCTATACCTTCCTTCTCTTCCTGTCCCCTGAATACATGGCGTTGAATACCTCTACGCCTTCTAACCAGGCTATACTGAAACACCTGGGAACAACTTCCCCAGACCTCATAGCCGCACCAGTGGGATTCCTGGGAGCTTTGCTGTTCTTTCTTCTTTCTAATTTTTATTTATTCATTCTTTTCTTTTCTATTTTTTTCTTCTGCTTCCCCTTTTTGTTTTTCTCCATTTCATAGTCTCTCATCTCTCCACTCCAATGGCAACCTCCTCTAGCACTCTTTTTTGTTTGTTTGTATGTTTTTGTTTCCTGTTCCTCTCTCCTCTCTCCCATATACATCTTAGCTCCGCACATCACAGTCTCCCCCCTACATCCTGCCTATCTGCACCGTGGGCCTAACATCACACCATCAAGCAGCACAGGCACGGCCTAAAGGAAACTGCCCTGCACTGATTACCAACCTGCCCTGGTGGTTGTAGTAAGTGCCACAAAAAACCCAT
>NW_004444173.1:2683405-2684725 GCF_000243295.1 Trichechus manatus latirostris
CGCCTGCTCAGACATAGCCAAATTAAAAAAAAAAAGGATGAAACAAACAAATTTACAATCAATAAATGAGAAAAATAACTATGCAATGCCCCAAAGACAGGAGACAATATCAAAACATTTACAAAAACAAGACAGTATGGTTCCAGTAGGCCTCCAAAATAAATCACCAGATGAGTTTCCAGTGGAAGAAAAGGCACTAGAACTAGCTGATAGGGAATTCAAATCTCTAATACTCAGAATTATCCAAGAGTTGAAGCAAAAAGCACACAAAAATGAGGAAAAAAGAGACAAATTCATAGAAAAGGCGGACAAATTCATGGAAAATGCAGACAAAAAAATGGAAGAATTCAGGAAAATAATGCAGGAACAAAGTTCCAAAATACATTCACAACTAGAAATTATACAAAAACAACAATTAGAAATACAAAAGATAAACAACAAGATTTCAGAAATGGACAGTGTCATAGAAGGGCTGAGAAGCAGATTTGAAACAGTGGAAGACAGGATCAGTGGAATTGAAGACAAACACTTGGATACAACTCTGTTTCCGGAAAACTCAGTAAAAAGAACAAAGAAAAATGATGAGACCCTGAGAATTATGTGGGATACAATCAAAAGAAAAATTTGCTAGTGATCGGAGTTCTAGAACAGGGAGAGAAACCATAAAACTCAGAGAGGATCATTGAAGAACTACTGACATAAAACTTCCCCAATATCATGAAAGATGAAAACCTGGTCATCCAAGAACTTCAACGAACCCCATATAGGATAGACCCCAAAAGAAAATCATCAAGGCATATCATAATCACACTCACCAAAAGCAAACACAAACAAAGAATCCTGAGAGCAGCTCGTGAAAAACAAGAAGTCACATACAGAGAAGAAAGAATAAGACTAAGCGCAGATTATTCGGCGGAAACCATGTGGGCAAGAAGGCAATGGGATGACATATATAAAACCTTGAAAAAAAAAATAGCCAGCCAAGAATAATATATCCTGCAAAACTCTCATTCAATATGATGGTGAAATCAGGACATTTCCAGATAAACAGAAATTAAGGGAATATGTAAAAACAAAACAAAACTTACAAGAATTATTAAAGGGAATTCTTCAATCTGAGAACAAAACAACTTCAGCCCACAGGCAGAATCTAGGATGCAGGATCGTACCAGCCAGATATGAATCTAGGAAATGAACTCTCAAGGACTGTCCAAAACCAAAAGAAATACAACAGGGAATCAGAGCAGTTAATCTGTAAATGACAACAACATCAGAAGAATAAAAGAGGGAATAAACGGTGTAGGTATAGAACCTTCTAAT
>NW_004444173.1:2685927-2710069 GCF_000243295.1 Trichechus manatus latirostris
AAATAAATATTAAAAAAATAAATAAAGTTTGGAAAAGCAAAGATGTCACTCTGAGTACTAAGGTGCCCCTGACCCAAGCCATGGTATTTTCAATCGCTTCATATGCTGGACAATGAATAAGGAAGATCTAAGAAGAATTGACACCTTTGAATTACGGAGTTGGTGAAAAATATTGAATATACTCTGGACGGCTAGAAGAATGAACAAATCTGTCTTGGAAGAAGTACAGCTAGAATGCTCCTTAGAAACAAGGATGGCAAAACTTCATCTCACTGAGCTCTTGGCTTTTCTCAAACGAGTCAAACATATTCCCAACTCAAGGTATCTGTATTTACTGCTCCCTCTACTTGAAATAAAAGCCCTGGTGGAACAGTGGTTAAGCACTCTGTTTCTAAATAAAAGGTTGCCCACTCTGTGTAAAGGCTCACAGCCTTGGAAACCCTATGGGGCAGTTCTACCTCTGTCCTAAAGGTCGCTATGAGTCGGAATTTAACACGATGGCAATATGTTCCTTTTGTTTTGTTTTGTTTTGTTTTCTACTTGAAATGGTTTCCCTACAGGTATTTGTATGGCTGGTGACCACATTACTTCCATGTCCCTGCTCGTATAATACTTTATTGGAGGAGTCTTCCCTGACCTGGGCATCTACTACTTGCCTTGCTATCTACTCAGAGAAGCCTTAGCAACAGCTTACTATGTAAAGCCACCTCTACCATCTCATCTTGTAATACCACCAATTGCTTCGCCTTCCCTTAGAATGAAGGTTGGGTCTAGGTACATTCTTCATAGCACCTACTCTAGCAGGAACCACAGTAGCTCCAGTACCCAAGTCTGACCCGACTAGACCCATGAAGGCTCTGAATTACCCAGTGGCTGCCCAGAGGCCCAGGGGACACAACCTAAAAGTACATACAAGTTAATGTACTGTGGAGTGGACTTTAACCAACAAGAGTCAGGAGATACAGAAAAATAAATAAATAAAATAGCTCACTCTTCCTGTCTCCAACATATTATTTTGAGATGGAATGGATTCATAAGATGTCTCTGTAGGAAACCAGAACAGAGAAACCAGTTGTATTTTTGGAAAAGTGTTCATCTCAGTCACACAACTCTTCCATTTGCTTCTCCTCATTTCCTACCTCACTTCCTATCTGCCTTTATCTTTGCTTTTTAAAATTAACTAAAATCCATACTTTATTTATATTTCCTTAGGTTTTCCTAAAATCATTTTTATGTTCCCAGATCCCATCCAAGATCCCATATTACATTTAGTTGCCACGTCTCTTTTAGCTTCTCTTGGCTGTGACACTTTTACAGACACTTCTTGTATAAATACAGCTTTATCTGCATCCCAGTTTTGATATATCATATTTACATTATGGTATAATTCAAACCTTTTTCCTAATTTCAATTTTTATTTCTTCTTAAATGCGGCAGTCATCTTTCTGCCAAAGACTAAGGCATTCTCTATAACAACTCAACCTGTCATTCATGTCAGAGAAAAAGAATCTGTTTTTCAACTCAGCAGGACTTTGTTGGGCTTACTGTGAAGAAGGATGAACCTTTTTAAGTTTGAGAATTGCATAAATCTGCAGTAGTAAATTTGGAGTACAAATGTTATGTTTGATGAGCATTTTGAAATTGACTTTTTTTTATTGTGCTTTATGTGAAAGTTTACAGCTCAAGTTAGTTTCTCATACAAAAATTAATACACACACTTGTATGTGACCCTAGTTGCCATCCCCACAATGTGAAAGCACACACCCCCTTTCCACCCTGGATTTCCTGTGTCCATTCAACCAGGTCTTATCCTTTTCTACCCTTTCATCTTGCCTCTGGACAGGAGCTGCCCATTTAGTCTCATTTATCTGCATCAACTTAGAAGCACAGTCCTCATGAGTATCATTTTCTGTCTTATACTCCAGTCTAATCTTTGTCTGAAAAGTTGGCTTCAGGAATGTTTTAAGCTCTGGGTTAACAGAGAGTCTGGTGGCCAAGTCTTCTGGGTTTCGTCTAGTCTCAGTCAGACCATTAAGTCTGGTCTTTTTATGTGAATTTGAGTTCTGCACCCAACTTTTGCTCTTTCAGGGACTCTCTGCTGTGTTACCTGTCAGGGCTGTCATAGGTGGTAGCCGGGCACCATCTAGTTCTTCTGGTCTCAGGCTGATAGAGTCTCTGGTTTATATGGCCCTTGTTGTCTCTTGGCCTAATATTTTCCTTGTATCTTTGGTGTTTTTCATTCTCCTTTGCTCCAGGTGGGTTGGGACCAGTTGATGCATCTTAGATGGCTGCTCACTGGCTTTTAAGACCTCAGACACCACTCACCAAAGTGGGATGCAGAACATTTTCTTAATAAACTTTGTTATACCAGTTGACCTAGATTGCCTCTGAAACCATGGTCCCAAGACCCACGCCACTGATACTCTGTCCTTCAAAGTGTTTGGTTGTGTTCAGGAAACTTCTGAGCTTTTGATTTAGTCCAGTTGTGCCGACAGCCCCTGTAGAGTGTGTTGTCCTTTCTTTCACCCAAGAAAATTCTTGTCTATTAGCTAGTTAGTGAATATCCCTATCCATCCCTCCCCACCGTCATAACCATCAAAGAATGTTTTCTTCTGTGTTTAAACCTTTTCTTGAGTTCTTGTAATAGTGGTCTTATACAATATTTATCCTTTTGCGACTGACTAATTTCACTCAGCATAATGCCTTCCAGATTCCTCCATGTTATGATTCACGGATTCATCATTGTTCTTTATCCTTGCTTGGTATTCCATCCTGTGACTATAACATCATTGGTTTATCCATTCGTCCATTGATGGGTACCTAGGTTGTTTCCATCTTTTTGCTATTGTGAACAGTGCTGCAATGCACATGGGTGTGCATATATCTATTCGTGTGACAGCTCTTATTTCTCTAGGATATAGTCCAAGGAGTGGAATTGCTGGATCATACAGTACTTCTGTTTGTAGCTTTTTAAGGAAGCACCAAATCAATTTTTAAAGTGATTGTACCATTTTACATTCCCACCAGTAATGTATAAGTGTTCCAGTCTCTCCACAACCTCTCCAACATTTATTATTTTGTGTTTTTTGGATTAATGCTCGCTTTGTTGGGGTGAGATGATTATCTCATTGTAGTTTTGATTTGTGTTTCTCTAATGGATATTGATCATGAGTGTTTGTCTTCTTTGGTGACGTACCTGTTCATATCCTTTGCCCATTTTCTAATTGGGTTATTTGTCTTTTTGTTGTTGAACTTTTGCGGTATCTTGTAGATTTTAGAGATTAGACCCTGATGGGATATGTCGTTGCCAAAATTTTTTTTCCCAGTCTGTGAGTTGTCTTTTCCTCTTTTGGTGAAGTCTTTTGATGAGCGTGTTTGATTTTTAGGAGCTCCCAGTTATCTAGTTTCTCTTCTGGTATTTAGGCATTGTTACTTATGTTTTGTATTCTGTTTATGCCATGTATTAGGGCCCCTAACATTGTCCCTATTTTTTTTTCCATGATCTTTATCATTTTAGATTTTATATTTAGGTGTTTGATCCATTTTGAGTTAGTGTTTGTGCATGGTGTGAGGTATGGGTATTGTTTCATTTATTTGCAAATGAATATCCACTTATGCCAGCACCATTTGTTAAAAAGACTGTCTTTACCCGATTTAATTGACTTTGGGCCTTTGTAAAGTATCAGCTGCTCATAGGTGGATAAATTTGCATCTTGATTCTCAATTCTGTTGCATTGGTCTATGTATCTGTTGTACCAGTACCAGGCTGTTTTGACTACTGTGGTGATACAATAGCTTCTAAAATCAGGTAATGTGAGGCCTCCCACTTTGTTCTTCTTCTTGAGTACTACTTTACTTATCCAGGGCCACTTCCCTTTCCATATGAAGTTGGTGATTTGTTTCTCCATCTTATTGAAAAATGTCATTAGAATTTGGATCAGAATTGCATTTTATTTGTAGATTGCTTAGGGTAGGATTGACATTATTACAATGTTGAGTCTTCCTATCCATGAACGAGGTATGTTTTTCTACTTATGCTGGTCTCTTTTGGTTTCTTGTAGTAGTTTCCTGTAGTTTTCTTTTTATAGGTCTTTTATGTCTCTGGTTAGATTTATTCCTAAGTATTTTATCATCTTGAGGACTATAGTAAATGGTATTGATTTGGTGATTTCCTGTTAGAAGTTCTCTTGGTTGGTTTAGAGGAATCCATCTGCTTTTTGTAGGCTTATCTTGTATCCTGATACTTTGCTGAAGTCTTCTATAAGTTCTTGTAGTTTATTTGAGGTTTTCTGTGCATAAGATCATATCATCTGCAAATGGAGATACTTTTACTTCTTAATTACCAATTTGGATCTCCTTTATTTCTTTTTCTTGCCTAATTGCTCTGGCTAGGACCTCCAGCACAATTTTGAATAAGAGTAGTGATAAAGGGCATTCTTGTCTGCTTCCCATTCTGAATGGTAATGCTTTGAGAATCTCTCCATTTAGGATGATGTTGGCTGTTGGCTTTGTAGAAATGCTCTTTTTTATGTTGAGGAATTTCCCTTCTATTCCTGTTTGCTGACAGTTTTTATCATGAATGGGTGTTGGACTTTCTCAAATGCTTTTCCTGCATCGATCCATAAGATCATGTGGTTTTTGTCTTTTGCTTTATTTATGTGATGGATTACGTTGATTGTTTTCCTAATGTTGAACCATCCCTGCACACTTGGTATGAATCCCACTTGGTCATGGTGAATTTTTTTTTTTTTTGATATGTTGCTGAATTCTATTGGCTAGAATTTTTTTGAGGATTTTTGTGTCTACGTTCATGAGGGGTATTGGTCTGTAATTTTTTTTTGTGTGTGTGTGGTGTCTTTTCCTGGTTTTAGTATCAGTGTTATGCTGGCTTCATAGAATGAGTTTGGGAGTATTCCATCCTTTTCTAAGCTCTGAAATACCTTTAGTAGTAGTGTTGTTAACTCTTCTGTGAAAGTTTGGTAAAACTCTCCAGTGAAGCCATCCAGCCAGAGCTTTTTGTTGTTGTTGTTGGGAGTTTTTTAATTAACTGTTCAATCTCTTCTTTTGTTATAGATTTATTTGGTTGTTCCATCTCTGTTTTTGTTAGTTTAGGTAGGTAGTGTGTTTCTAGAAATTTGTCCATTTCCTTCAGGTTTTCAAATTTGTTGGAGTACATTTTTTCATAGTATGCTGTTACGACTCTTTTAATTTCAGTCACATTTGTTGTGATATCACTCATCTCATTTCTTGTTTGGGTTATTTGCTTCTTCTCCTGTTTTTAGTTTTGCCAGTTTGGCCAATGATTTATAAGTTTTGTTGATCTTTTCAAAGAACCAGCTTTTGGTCTTGTTAACTCTTTCAATTGTTTTTTGATTCTCTATTTCATTTAATTCTGCTCTAATTATTATTATTTCCTTTCTTCTTGTGAGGGCTTCTTTTGCTGCTCTCTTTCTATTTGTTCGAGTTGTAGGATTAATGTTTTGTTTTTGATCCTTCTTTTTAAATGTGTGCATTTATTGCTATAAATTGATCTCTGAGCATTGCTTTTGTTGTGTCCCAAAGGTTCTGGTAGGATGTGTTTTCATTCTCATTTGTTTCTGTGAATTTCTTTATTCCATTCTTAATTTCCTCTATAACTCAGTAGTTTTTGAACAAGATGTTGTTCAGTTTTCACATACTTGATTTTTTTTTCCTTGCTTTTTCTGTTATTGATTTCTACTTTTATGGCTTTATGGTCAGAGAAGATGCTTTGTAATATTTAGATGTTTTGGATTCCGTTAAGGCTTTCTTTGTGGCCTAATATGTGGTCTATTCTAGAGAATGTTCCATGTGCCTTGGAAAAGAAAGTATACTTAGGTGTTGTTAGGTGGAGTGCTCTGTATATGTCTATGAGATCCAGTTGGTTGGTTGTGACATTTAGATCTTCCGTGTCTTTATTGAGCTTCTTTCTGGATGTTCTGTCTTTCACCAAAAGTGGTGTGTTGAAGTCTCTTACTATTATTGTGGATCTATTTCTCTTTTCAGTGCTGTTAGAGTTTGTTTTACGAACTTTGGAGCCCTGTCATTGGATTCATAAATATTTATTATGGTTATGTCCTCCTGGTGTATTGACCCTTTAATCATTATATAGTGTCCTTCCTTAACTTTGTGGTAGATTTTGCTTTAAATTCTGTTTTGTCAGAGATTAATATTGCCATTCTTGCTTTTTTTTTGACTGTTGTTTGCTTGATATATTTTTTCCATCATTTCAGTTTTAGTTTGACTGTGTCTTTGAGTCTAAGATGTGTCTCTTGTAGGCAGCATATGGATGAGTTATGTTTTTTTATCCATACTGCCACTCTCTGTCTCTTTATTTGTGCATTTAGTCCATTTATGTTCTGCATAAGTATTGATAGGTATGAGTTTAGCCATTTTGATGTATTTTTTGTGTGTTGTTGACAGTTTGTTTGTTCCACTTAATTTTCTGTGCTGAGTTGTTTTTCTTTATGTATTTTCTTTTCATCTTTTTCATTGTTGATAATTTTGTATTTGCTAAGTCTATGTTTTTCTTGTTTTTTTATTTTGAAGTGTAGGGTTGTTAGTTTCCTTTGCAGTTACCTTAATATTTACCTCTACTCTTCTGAGTTTAAAACAATCTTTTATTTCTTGATATTGCATTGACTTTCTCTCCATATGAAAGTTCTATGACTACATTTTTTAGTCCCTGTTTTTTGTTCTAATGTTGTCATCTTTTACATATTGTTGTCTCTGTTTCCCTATTTTCAGTATTTTAACTTTGATTTATTTTTGTGATTTCCTTATCTGGATTGATATCTGGTTGTTCTGTCCTGTTGTCTGCTTTGAGTTATTATCTGATGTTATTGATTTTCTAACGAGAAGACTCCCTTTAGTATTTCTTGTAAATTTGGCTTGGTTTTTAAAATCCTCGAAACTTCTATTTATCTGGAAATGTCCCAATTTTGCCATTATATTTGAGAGATAGTTTTTCTGGATATATAATTCTTGGCTGACATTTTTTTTTCCTTCAAGTCTTTATATATGTTGTCCCATTGCCTTTTGCCGCCATAGTTCTGCTGAGTAGTCCGAGCTTAGTCTTATTGACTTTCCTTTGTAGATGACTTTTCATTTATCCCTAGCCACTCTTAAAATTCTCTCTTTATCTTTGGTTTTGGTAAGTTAGATTATAATATATCTTGGTGAATTTCTTTTGGGATCTACCCTGTGTGAGGTTCAATTAGCTTCTTGAATAGATATCTTCTCATCTTTCATGATATCAGGGAAGCTTTCTGCCAACAAATCTTGAACAATTTTGTCTGTATTTTCTGTTATCCCTCCCTGTTCTGGTACTCCAATAACTCATAGGTTATTCCTCTTGATAGAGTCCACATAATTCTTGGGGCTTCTTAATTTTTTTAGATTATTTTATTGGATTTTTCCTCAAATAAGTTGGGGTCAAGTGCTTTATCTTTAATCTCTCTAATTCTGACTTCCATTGCCTCATTCTGCTCCTGACTTTCTATTGAGTTATTGAATTCTGAAATTTTATCATTAATCTTCTGGATTTCTATTTGCTGTCTCTCTATGGATTCTTGAAGCCTGTAAATTTGTCAGTATGCTCTTATATAACCTTCTTTAGTTCCTCTTTTGCTTTGTCTGTATGTTCCTTGGCTTGGTCTGCGTTTTGCCTGAAATCCTTCCTGATCTCTTGAAGAGCTCTGTATATTAATCTTTTGAATTCTATCACCAGTAATTCCAAGTTGTCTTCGTCTGAGAGGTTTCTTGGTCTTTGTTTTTGTTGCTTGCTGAAGCCGTCATGGTCTGCCTCTTTATGTGATTTGATATTGACTGTTGTCACCGAGCCATCTATTAGTTATTGTATTTATTTATTTTATGTTTGCTTACTATGTCCTAGCTTCTTGTCCTGTTTTGTTTTGATATGCCCAATTAGGCTTGTTGTATGAGCTACTTTGATCATTGGTGTCTGAAGCTCTCATGTCCTGTCACCAGATAGTTAGAGCTGTTACTAGGTATGTGAGCCCAGGGGTCCATTTACTTTTCTCATGTGGATTCAGCTCAGGTGCCCATGTAGTCAGACACCAAGTGTGTGATGCAGGCTCTCACCTACAGTTCTAGATGGGCAGGGGTAATTGGAGTAGGCTCAAGTATCTGGCTGCAGGTCATGTGCTGAGCAAGGCGGGGGGATGACGGCTGCCCCTGAGTGTCTGGGTGGAAGACTTTTCCCTGTTCCCTAGAGCGCATAAGTTTGCAAGTTCTGCAGCTGGACTTTAGACACCCAATGCTTTTGGTTGTAAGTACTTGGAGGCACCACTTATTCTTGGACCCCTTTCACAGGTGGCTAGGTGGAGTGTGTGGAGCCACCAGTCCTCAGGTTCTGATGTGCGTAGGTGAAGACCCTGCTTAACGGGCAGGGTGGTGTCAAATGTCACTAATCTGTCACTCTCCCTTATAGCTGTTGCAGTTGAAAATATGCTTCAGATATATACCCTGTTGTACTGTGCTAGTGAAGGCCTGCGCTGTTGAAATGGGCCCACACAGGTTTAGGCAGGGGTGAAAGCCATTCAAAGTCCGTGGACCCTTTATGCCTTCGCCTAGCCAAGGGGCTGTGCCTACCCTGAGGTCCTGCCTTAGGGGAGATGGCAGATTATTTTTTTCCTGTTTGTTAATTTTTTCCCACTTCAAAGCCAGGAGAATGGCTTGGGGTGCACTGGCAAGTCCTACTTCTGGCCTAGGGGGCACAGGAACTGCTAATGTCATACCAGGACCCAGAGCAGAGCAGGGAGGGGGCAGGTAAATAGGACAGAGGTACTTCTCAAAGTGGGGAACAGTTTTTTTGATCCATGAGGTAAGTTAAATTCTTGTACTTATATTTTGCTGATTCAGAGCCTCTTCTCCCTGGTTCCAGAGGCTTGAGGAGACTCTTGGCCACTAGGTTTCTCCTGATGTGGAAAATGTGTCCCAAACACTACTGCTTGCCTCGGCCTGCACATGCTGCTACCCAATCCAACCTGCAGGTTGCTGGCCAGGTCAGGTCTGGCAAATCCTCACTGCTTCTGAACTGTTTCTCACTTCCCCTGCTGCTCAGGCTGACTCCTCAACTATGTCTTTGATAATCAGGGCTCCTAGATTGTCATATATAATCGACTCACTTGTTTTTTGGGGTCTTTGTTGTAAGAGGGACCACAAGAAGCATCTGACTACTCTCTCATCTTGGCCCCACATTTTTTTCTTTTTTTTTTTAATTGAAACATTTATTTTGTAAATTCTATTCCCAAGGATATGAGCTTGTCTTAGTTATCTAGTGCTGCTATAAAAGAAATGCCACAAGTGGATGGCTTTAACAAACAGAAATTTATTCTTTCACAGTCTAGGAGGCTAGAAGTCTGAATTCAGAGTGCCAGCTCCAGGGGAAGGCTTTCTCTCTGTTAGCTCTAAGGGAAATTCCTTGTTATCAATTTTCCTTTTGGATCTAGGAGCTTCTTAGCTCCACTCCCAGCACTTCTTTCTTGGTGGCAGTAGGTCCCTCTCCTCTCTCCTTGCTTCTTTCTTTTATATCTCAAAAGAGATTGACTCAAAATACCGTCTAATCCTGTAGAGGGAGTCCTGCTTCATTAACATAACTGCCTCTAATCCTGCCTTATTAACATCATTAAAGTTAGGATTTACAACCCATAGGATAATCACATCAGATCATAAAATGGTGGAGGAAGATGAGAAGTTAACCAAAGTTTAGCTAAGGAACATTTTGCTTCTGATTGGTCAGTGGGAGCAAGCAATTCAGTTACTTATCTATGGGTCAAGGAACGGAAATTTGGAGGATCTGTGTCTGGCCTTCTCATTGATAAACAAAGGCCCATCTGTAAACCTTATCTAAGTCATACAGGGAAGGGTTGTAGCAAAGGTCAGTTGTTTTAGGGCATTATGGCCAGCTGAGTCTCAGAAACTGATAAGGGGGGCCCATTCTATCTTTTCTAGCATTTATTCACGCTTAGGAACAAGTCTATATGAAGAAGAGAGGCCTAACGAAAGTTTGGTCAATAGAAAACAGAGGGTGAAAAATGAGTAATTTGGACATTTCGGTCAGTGACTTACAGACTAGTGAAGAAAAACATTCCTAAAGATAATTTCAGTAATTTGGGAAGGGCTATAATAATGTATAAGAAGCCCTGGTGGTGCAGTGGTTAAGCTTCAAATCCACCAGCCACTCCACAAGAGGACAATGTGGCAGTCTGTATCCATAAAGACTACAGCCTTGGAAATTCTATGGGGTAGTTCTACTCTGCCCTATAGGATACCTATGAGCTGAAATTGATTCTACAGCAACAAATTTGTCTTTTTGGTAATACTGTATAAGGAACCTTGGTGGTACAGTTGTTAAGTGTTCAGTTGCTAACCAAAAGGTCTGCGGTTCCAAGCTACCAGCCACTCAGAGGACGAAAGATGTGTCAGTCTGCTTCCCTAAAGATTACAGCCTTGCTAACCCTATGGGTCAGTTCCATTTTGTCCTATAGTGTTGCTATGAGTCAGAATCTACTCAATGACATTTTTTAAAATAATAGTGTATAGAAGAGAGTTTAGCAAGTTCTATTTCTTATTATCCTGCTTTAGACAATGAGGAAGACAAAATAAAATCAGCATGTTTTTAGAAACTAAGTATTATAGTAACAAAGAAAAAGTAAGTTTGAGCAATTTTGATTGTAAGAATATTTTATTCCATAAAGTAACTGTTAAGTTTTACTAGGCAATTTATATGAATATTTTGTGAATTTTTGTTACTCAGTTTTTCTGTCAGATTTTTCACTTTATTCTCTTAATTTTTAAGAGTTCTTTATAAATTAGGCATATTACCATTTTATCTATGATATGCATTGCAGAATTTTCTCTTCTGTGTCAGTCATCTTTTAAATATTTGTTTGGTGATTATTCCATACAACCTTTTAAATTTAAATTCACAACATTTTATTTCCTCTGAATTTTAAGTCATAGTTAGAAAACCTATCTTACATTCATAACAACATTGACATTTATCTGAATCCTGTGATCTTAGAAAAGAGCAAAGGGTAAGAAGTCACTTCAATTCTTTTTTTTTTTTTTTTTATCCCTAGATCCTGATAACCATCAAGGAGTGGCCTGTTTTCACATATACAGAGACGGGACTCACCTCAGCCTGCTTTTAATGATTCAGAAAAGACTGATAAGACCCATGTTCACCCTTCTTTGTGACTTCCATAAAACTCCTGGATGAAACCATTGCATAACCAGGTCTATAAAACCCAGGACCTCTTTCCTTTTCTTTGTGATGTTCCTCATTAATTAACATTCTCCCTGTAGAAATAGCCTAAGTAAAATAATCTCCTTAACTGTCTTGCACTTTTTGTCTTTGACATTCAGATAACAGAGAAGTTCATAAATGCTCTCATAGTAGTTTTTCTTAAAATTATTTTATTTTCAGTGAAAATATACTCAGCAGATCATACACTCATTCAACAATTTCTACACGTACAATTCAATGACATTGGTTACATTCTTCACGTTTTGTCATCATTCTCACTATAACTCCCCATATTGTTTCACCACCATTGACTTAGAGTCACTTCCCCATAAACTACTCATCTATGCTTTAGAGTTGTTGTTGTCAACCTGAGTCTTTGATAGCTTGAGTCTTCTAGTACTGTTAGAGTTTTATTTATGTTTTGCGATTAGAACTCTGATCCATTTGGAATTTATTTTTATAATGGAAGGATTTACTTTGATATTTTTTCAAACAGCTAAACAAAATCTCACACCATTCAGTAAAAAGTTTATCTTAGCACTAGTGATTTCAGAAGTCTCGCCTTTATCATTTGTCAGATTCCCACATTGATTTGGATCTCTTTCTAGATATTCTACTCTATTACAGAGGCTTTTTAGTGTTTTTTAATGTCTGGTATGTTTAGACCTCTTTCTTATTCTGGACACTCTCACATGTTTATTTTTCTATATGAATCGTGATACGAACTTATTTAGCTCTATAAAACTTGTATCAGTCTTTTGTTTTATTTTGTTTTTCCGAAGGTGGGATAAAGATTGTTTTATGAGCCCTGGTGGTGGAGTAGTTAAAAGCTTGACTGTTAACCAAAATGTAGGCAGTTTAAATCCATTGGGCCCTCCTTGGAAACATTATGGGGCAGTTCTACTCTGTCTTGTAGGGTTGCTATGAGTTGGAATCGACTCCACAGCAATGAGTTTTTTTGGAGGGATTGTTTTAAGCTTTTAAATTAACATTGTGAGATTGAGGTCCTTATAAATCTAAGTTGTTCTAACCAAGAAAAAGGAATGTCTTTTCATTGGTTTTTATTTATTTTTGTATCCTTCAAGGGTGTTTTAAATCTTCCCTAATACATCTTTATATATTTATTATTAAGCTTATTCCTAAGTAGTTAAACACTGTTACTATTATAAATGGTTTTCATTATCATTTTGTATTATAATTGCTTATTTGTGTTTATGAAGGCTATTTTTTTTTATGTTAATTATATTACTTTTTATTTATTGAATTATTTTATTGTTTTTAATAGCTTTATTATTTATTAGGTTTATATCTATACTATAATATCGTATAACATTAGCAAATTGAAACAGATCTATTTCCCTTCTAATAACATATATATGAATACACACACACACACACACATTGATCATGTTCAAACAAGAATTATCAATTTATGCATGTCTCTTTTCTTTTAATTTTTTAAATAAACAATGGCTTTTAAATTGTGGTAAAGTCTTTTTTAGCATACAAGAAACCAGAAACACAACTTTTTTCCCTTATATCTATTAACATGGTGTATTATATTAATTATTTTCCTAATATTGAACCAGGCTTGCATTCATAGAATAAATGCTGCTTGCTTATAATATAATGCTTTCTTAATGTATTATTGATGCTTATTGCTAATATTTAGAGCATTTACATTAATAACATAAAGTGATATTGATTTGTATCTTTTATTTTTAGGTGTTGTCTTATGAAGTATAGGCATAAATAGTATACTTGTTTTATAAAAAGAATTAGCTGGTTTTCATTTTCAATGCTCTACAACAACTTATCCACCATGTGTCTGTCAATTGGTCATACTGCAGTGGCTTTTGTGTTGTTGCTGTGATACTGGAAGATTTGCCACCGGTATTTCAAATACCAGCAGAGTCACCCGTGGTGAACAGGTTTCAGTGGAGCTTCCAGACTAAAAAAGACTAGGAAGAAGGATCTGGAAGGCTACTTCTGAAAAAATTGGCCAGTGAAAACGTTAGGAATAGCAGCATAATATTGTCTAATACAGTGCCAGAAGGTGAGCCTCTGAGATTGGAAGACACTAAAAAGATGAGTGGGGAAGAGCTGCCTCCTCAAAGTAGAGTCGACCTTAATGATGTAGATGGAGTCAAGCTTTCAGGACCTTCATTTGCTGATGTGGCATGACTCAAAATGGAAAGAAATACTTGCTCATATACAAATTCAAGTTAAAGCTGAAGAAAATTGAAACAAGTCCACAAGAGCCAAAATACGACCTTGAGTATATTCTATCTGAATTTGGAGACCATCTCAAAAATAGATTTGATGCATTGAACACTAATGACCGAAGACCCAATGAGTTATGGGAAGACATCAAGGACATTATACATGAAGAAAGCAAAAGGTCACTAAAAATACAGAAAAGGCCAAAATGGATGTCAGGAGAGACTCTGAAACTTGTTCATGAACATAGAGTAGCTAAAGTGAATGGCAGAAATGATGAAGTAAGTCTTGAACAGAAGATTTGACAGGGCAGTTCAATAAGACAAATTAAATATCATGATGAAATGAGTAAAGACCTAGAGCTATAAAACCAAAAAGGAAGAACACCCTCGGCATTTGTCAAACTGAAAGAACTGAAGGAAAAATTCAAGCCTCAAATTGCAATGTTGAATGATTCTACAGGGAAAATATTGAATGACACAGGAAGCAGCAAAAGAAGATGGAAGGAGTACAGAGTCACCGTACCAAAAAGAATTGGTCAACGTTCAGTCACTTCAGAATGTAGCATATGATCAAGAGCCAGTGGTATTGAAGGAAGAAGTCCAAGTTGCATTGGAGATACTGGCGAAAAATAAAGCTCCAGGAATTGACAGAATACCAGTTGAGATGTTTCAACAAAGCGCTGTAGTGCTGGAGGTGCTCACTTGTCTATGCCAAAAGATTTGGAAGGCAGCTACCTGGCCAACCGACTGGAAGAGATCCATATTTTTGCCCATTCCAAAGAAAGATGATCCAACAGAATGCAGAAATTATCAAACAATATCATTAATATCATAAGCAAGTAAAATTTTGCTGAAGATAATTCAAAAGTGGTTACAGCAGTACTTTGACAGGGAACTGTCAGAAATTCAAGCCTGATTCAGAAGAGGACGTGGAATGAGGGATATCATTGCTGACGTCAGGTAGATGTTGGCTGAAAGCAGAGAATACCAGAAGGATGTTTACTTGTGTTTTATTGATTATGAAAAGGCATTTGACTGTATGGATCATAACAAATTATGGATAACATCGGGAAGAAGGGGAATTCCAGAACATTTAATTGTGCACATGAGGAATCTATACACAGTACATAGACCAAGAGGCAGTCATTCGAACAGAGTAAGGGGACACTGCATTGTTTAAAATCAAGAAAGGTGTGTGTCAGGGTTGTATCCTTTCACCATGCTTATTCAATCCATTTGCTGAGCAAATAATCCAAGAAGCTGGACTATATGAAGAAGAATATGACATCAGAATTGGTGGAAGACTCATTAACAATCTACAAGAGGCAGATGACACAACCTTGCTTGCTGAAAGTGAAGAGGACTTGAAACACTTATTGATGAAGATCAAAGACTACAGCCTTCAGTAAGGATTACACCTGAACATAAAGAAAACAAAAATCCTCACAACTGAACCAATAAGCAACATCATGATAAATGGAGCAAATATTGAAGTTGTAAAGATTTATTTTTACTTAGATCCACAATCAACATCCATGGAAGCTGCAGTCAGGAAGTCAAAAGATGTGTTGCATCGGGCAAAACTTCTGCAAAAGATCTCTTTAAAGTGTTAAAAAGCAAAGATTTCCCGTTGAGAAATAAGATGCGCCTGACCCAAGCCATGATCTTTTCATGTGAAAACTGGACAATGAATAAGGAAGACTGAAAAAGAATTGATGCCTTTGAGTTGTGGTGTTGGCAAAGAATATTGAATATACCATGAACTGCCAGAAGAACGAACAAATCTAAATTGGAAGAAATATAGCCAGAGTGCTCCTTTGAAGTGAGGAGGGGAGACTTTGTCTCACATGTTCTGGACATGTTATCAGGAGGGACCAGTCCCTGGAGAAGGACATCATGCTTGGTAAAATAAAGGGTCAGTGAAAAAGAGGAAGACCCTTGACGAGATGGATTGACACAGTGGCTGCCACAATGGGCTTAAATATAACAATTGAGGCACAAGATCAGGCAATGTTTTATTCTGTTGTGCACAGGTTAGGTAGTGGTTTTGTTTAAGAAAAATCAAGATTTTGATGCATAATTAAGTTTCCCCCTTTTCATTTTCTACCTCATTAATTTTGCTTTTCATCTTTATTATTTCTTTCATTGTGCTTTCTTCAACTTACTCTGTTGTTCTATTGCTAGTTTCTTGAGCTCAGAGTTTAGCTCATTCATTTTAATTATTTTAATGACTAAGGTACTTAGGGCTATGCAGTCTTTTCCGATCACTGCTTTAAATCCCATTGATTCTATTATTCTCATTGTTTTGAAAATTTCACTTTATATTTTCTCTCTCATCCAAGTGTTGTTTAATAGAGTCAATTTCCATTTCTCACATGATTCCTTCCAACTGATTATTCTTTCATTGTTTATCTGTATTTTATAATCTTTCTAATGAGATATTAAGGTAATCAAATACTAGGACTTTTCATTTCCAATAATTTACGAGACCAACGTCAAAACCAGAAAGAGTTCAAATAGCTTTAGCTCATGAAGTTATTTTGATTTATTCCCTGAAAAACAACTTGACTTGCTTTGAAAGGAGGTTGCTGTTTTGCTTCCTATTTAGCAATTTTTTTTTTTATATATAGGCTAATAATTTGGGTCTAATCTCTTTTTCTGTTTCTATAATTCTTCTATATAAAAAAAATTATTGATCCCTAATTTTTCACAAGTCTCAGAAGCAGTTCTCAGACTATACTTGACACTATCTTAAAAATTTCTTACTGCATCGCCCAGAGATTCAAATTGTTCTTCTTTCTTATTCCAGGCTACCACCATGTATGTTATCTCTTGATTTTCCCTTACTGAAGAACAGTTTATTTTTCATTCCAAACGTTAATGCACAGGTTGTTTTCATTCGAATGATTGTATAGGTAATCAGTTTGGGGAATCTTAACGGGTTATCATGCATCAATAAATTTTATAATTTTTTTTTACATCTTTATTACAAGACATCCTCAACCCCTGAGCCAGCCTCACACCTTTACCTGGTCCACCCATGCAGCCACAGGGGATTGCTATTTTAAAACACATAGACCCAAACCTACAGAGTGTGAAACAAACGTTGATATGAAAACTCTATATTTATTTAATATTCTGTTTGCTTTACTTTGATCTATAAAAACACTAGCTGAAAGCACCTATTCTATAGAGTTTTTTAAGCAGTAAATTTGCTTATAATTCAAAGGAGATAGAGAGTGCTTTAGTTGAGGTGATGGCTTTATGTTAGTTTAAAGACATTGATTAAGTTTTATTCAGCTATAGAAGTATACCATTATAATTTTCTTAACCTAAGAATTATATATATGTACCTTACTCTTATAATAACACATTTTACACCACTTGCTAAATTACTAAAAAATATGTTTAGATCATTGAAAAACACGTATCAGACATTTAACAAATAAGTTACTACTAATAAAATGATATTAAAGGCAACATTTTCTTTTAAAATAATGTTACCAGTAAATTAAAGTGACTGATCTAGAATTAATATATGAGAATGCAAATAACTCAGTTAATCTCATTAGGAAAATATGAAATACAAATTGCTTATGACAAAAATAAAACACTGTAATTTTTCTTCGGTAGTTTCCTTTGTTTTCTGGACACCAAATTGCTAATCTGTTAAAAAACAAAAAAGAAAAAACTGCTAGCAAAAACAATTTGGGGATTATATATGAAAAATTACATTAGCATTTTGCATCAGAATCACAGATGATGATATTTAAGAAATGTCCGTTAAAATTCACAACTTCTTACAGTTTGTTATTTTAAGGTGATACTTTTTTGGGGGGGAACAGATTGCCCTTGCAATTTATCTATATTCTTGGTAAACTAATTTCAATAAACATGTTTTTACTTCTTTGTCTCCTTCGCCTAGTTACTTTCTGATTTTAAGAGCAAGCTGTAATATAGAGCTTGATAATACACTCCAGATGTCTTCCATCTGACAATATTATTTTGAAAGTATAACAAACTTAACAGTTCTGTTACCTCTCAAGAGCATTTGCCATAGAACAGTTTCATAAAGTGAAAGATTTACTCTAGAGTTATACAATGGCTATAGACTGGAAAGAATTTTTAAATAGTAATAATGTTATCAGCATACACACCAATGCATGTTTGTATTTATACATATTTATATCTACTATCATGAAAATCTCTTCTGCACAAAATAAAATGGAAATAGACTAATGATGTTCAGATAGGAGATGGAACATTAAATAGGCAATAGACTCCAATCCACATATTCTCTCTACTTACTTATAGTGAATATTGCATCCTTGCCCTACTATCACTTTGATACCCAAATCACCATATTCTAAGCCCATCAGGTGTGTTTGTTTTTTAATCATCTTGGTAGATTTTCACTTTTCATGAATCACTTCTTCAATATTGATTTGTTTCTTAATTGCCTTATCTTGCTATATGACATTTTCAGTAAACCATCATCATCAATTTGCCAATCACTGTGTTATGCACAGAGGATATAGAATGATGAAAGGCCACTCTTAGTCTAGTAGAGGTTGAAAAGCATTATAGAAATAAAAGAACCAGATGTATTTGGAGAGCAGGAAATCAATGAGTTTAAAACTTGAGATCATATCCCTCTACTGCTAAAATCTCTCCAATACTGACAATCGCATTCAAAATCCTGAGTCACAAAGTATTATATGATTGTCTCATTGTCTTCCACCTCCCATTCTCCAGCCACACCAATTTCCTTGATCTTTCTTAAACACCCAGGCATCATCCTACCTCAAAATCTTCACATTTGCTGTCTCCTCCAGAAAATTTCCTTCACTCAGATATAACCTTGTCCAACTCCAGAACTTCAGTCAAGACTCTGCTCAAATATCACTCCTTTCCACAGAGAACTCCCTCTGATCACCTAGTCTTAAATAATGCTCCTAATCACTTTTTGTCCTACTCTGCTTACTTTCTTTCAAAGCATTAATCACTACTTGAGATTATTTTTTTAATGTTTATTTTAGGAAGAACACTCATTACCAACTCCAGGGGAGAAATCCCACTGCATTGAAGATAGCAAAGAGCATATAATGCCACCTACTCTGTTGCTTCCAGGTGTTGGTTAACCCAAACAAAACAAAACAAAACAAATGACAATAACAACTCCACGGCCACTGGACAAAAGAGCATTTGTTTACAAGGAAGAGAAGCAGAGTGAGATTAACTTCAATAGTGGCCCTTGGTCCCTCATGCCAGTAGGTCACTTCCAGAAGTTGTAGCCATATGGTAAACTGCACACAGTCCTCTCATGCTGCAAATGAAGGTGTTTGTTCCCTCTCCACTGGGAAGAGCTACAACAGTGGGAATGGCCAGGTACCATGTGAAGCATGTGCCTAAGCAGAACAGAGAGATAAAACATATAGAGCCATAACTAGGAGACATCACAAGCAAAACAAAACACCCAGTACAAACTATGTTATCTCCCTGTAAAAAGATATTCCAGGCCTGGGGCCCCGATTTGGCAAGTTAGAGAAGGGGAAGAGAGTTGCCCAAAGGCTGTTCTCCCAACATTTATCATTAGCCAACCCCAAGAGAATGGAATCTCCATGAAGCTAGGGATTTTGACAGCTTTATTTTTGTATCCTCAGGGCCTAAAGCTTTTCTTAAGAAAATATTTTTTTAAATAAATTAATGGGTCATTTTTGAATAAGTATATGAATTATTTATTTGTATTTATTTATTTACTTATTGTCCTTTTGCGTAGCATACAATAAAAAATCTGAAAAAATATTTGAGTATCTTCAGAATAAGTTAGAAGATGAAAGTGACTGGATTGAAAGGTTAACATATCGGAGGAGTTAGGTAGCTCACGATGGGGGTGTTGGAGGGAACTTATAGGTTTTCATATGGAAGTGAGGAATTAGATTTATTTTGAAGGACTTTTGCTTTTATCTCTCTCCACTTCTGTCTCAAGACCAACACAGGATTAAAATTTGAACTTTTAATTCAGTAAGGGTAAGACACAAGGGTCAAAATACAGTGGGCAAATTATTCACGAAAATACATAGAAGCTGCACTTTCTTTCCACACAGTGTATACCTTATGGTATATATAGATAATTACCCTCATTCTGGGTATTAAATATTTCTAATTGTTTACTATTAAATCAGGAAATGAGGACGATGGGGGTCAAATATACACCTTCTTCTGAAATAATGTCTCTACCAACTCTACAAAGATATTTATAATGTTTCTCCTGAGATCATTAGGGGACCTTATGGCATTTTTCACATTTATTTTGGTATTCTAAGGTAAAAATATCATATATATTCATTATGTCTCAAGTAAGGACCCTGTTTGGTCTCAAGAAAAACAGATTTTTGTTTTAGAAAACACAAAAAATAAATGCCAAGTTGATAGAAAAGATATGAAATATAGTTTTGCCAAATTGAGTTTACATTTTTAATAACACATTTTAGTTCACATTTGGTATCCAGCAACTTTTAGTGAAGCTCTGCATTCTTATGCAGTATTATATAAAAGTGCTACTTGCATAACATTCTGTGAAGATTTAGAAAATGCTATCTTCTAAAGATAATTTAAATATAAGACTATGGAGTAATTATCCATGGATGCTTAAAACGTCAGATGGTGGAAAATCACCTCATCCTGTTCAATGGAAGCAATCTGGAGGCAAGTAGTGTGTGTTGTAATTGTTTTATTTTTGGTTGAGTAGAAAATGATTGTCAGAATTTGATTACCTGGCTAAGTCTACATAAGCAGTTATCAAGAAAAAAAATGCGTAAATATATGTGTATATATATGTATATATGTTTATACCTGGCCAAATGCTGGCCATTAGTCAAAGAATTATTTAAATTCAGGTTTTTTTTCAAAAAGATATTTAGAGAATTTAAAATTAGAGTATCTTGGAGACCATCAACATATTTTTTAAGATTCAAGAATCACATGAAAGAAGACTCAGGAGAAACTCATACTGCATCCACCAAACGGCTAAACTTCAGAGACTCAAGAAAGTAAAAAAACAAAGATTTTTTTATCTCCAGCTGCTTTGTCTTTGAAATAACTTAAATCACCAAATGCAAATGCCGTATTTTATTCTTTGTAGACCAATTAAATACATCAGACTAGGAAAAAAAAAAAAGAAAGAAAGAAAATAAAAGAACTGTCTTTCCAAAAATGTTTCCTCATTTTTAATAATATACCTGTAATTGAGTTTTGGATTTCACTTACTATCTAAGGTCCTCTGAATGAATCTATCATGAACATGAGAAATGCATGTTTGGTGCTTGGAATAGGGCACTGCAACATTTCATTCATTCAGCAAGTACTGGAGTGACTGTCAAGTGCCTGGTATTCTTCCCAGACCTGTAGATACAGCAGAGGACAAAAGAGATAAAGACCCTACCTTAACAGACCTTACATGCTAAAAGGCATTGATGCTTTATCTTGCTCAAATCACCTTCTACTGCACATTCTTGTTACATTTTCCTCTTCACTCCTGGCTTCTTGATTTCTCTTATTTCTATCTGGTCCTGTTGTTTCTAAGCAGTTTAGATTTACTACCTTTGTTTTGCCATTATCAATATCAGTGAAAAATAATGGCCAGACTTACTTTTGATAAGTTCCTGCCTGATAGAAAGGATCAGAAATGCATTTAATTTTCCCAAATGGTGTTATTCATTTCTGATTATTCCTTAAGACCTAGAAAAATATAGGTATTCATTGAACCCTGAGGCTCTACATACTTATAGCAGTATTTCTTATTCCATACTATTTACAAAGGAGCTTTAAGAACAGCAACCTGCATGGAAGGGAAGGGTAGGAGACTTGCCTGAAGCTACTTTTGCCTAATGTCAAACAAATGCACATGGATGGCACACCACTAGTGATACTTACATTAACATAATGCAATGTTTACTGAAAAATTTACAAGCAGACATAAAACTAGTATGGTTTGCTGGTGGGTTGCAGAGAGAAAGAACAACACAGAGACTGATTCCAAGTTTTCAAAGATGGCGTCTAAAAGTATGGAATTACCGTTAACTACGATGGGGAAGACTGCATGAAGATTGGTGAGGAGGAGAAAGAGATTAAGATTTTGGTTTGGGTTTTAACCATGCTAAGTTTGAGTTACCCATTTAGACTTCCAAAGGGAATGGCCAAGAAGGTAGTTTTACTTACAAATCTTGAGTTAACAAGACAGGCCCCATTTTTAGATAACAATTGAGGTCTCATCAGCATGAAGATCACATTTAAAGTTGTGAAAGACAAAAAAAGACCAGACACACTGACATGACAGAAACTATAGAAACCCTTAGAGTATGGCCCCTGGACACCCTTTTAGCTCAGTAATGAAATCATTCCTGAGGTTCACCCTTCAGCCAAAGATTAGACAAGCCCATAAAACAAAACAAGACTAAAAGGGCACACCAGCCCAGGGGCAAGGACTAGAAGGCAGGAGGGGACAGGAAAGCCTGGTAATAAGGAACCCCATGCTGTGGGGTTGTTAAGCAATGTCATTAAACAATATGTGTACTAACTGTTTAATGAGAAGCTAATTCATTCCATAAACCTTCATCTAAAGTATAATAAGTAAAGTTGTGAAAGAGGATTATCACAAAAGAGAGGGCAGATAGAACTGGTGGTCGGACCACTCAGCTATTTAGAGGTTGAGGAAATGAAGCAAAACTAGCACAGAGTGGCAATAAATGATCACTTTGGTAGAGGGACCTCCAGGAGACTGTGATGTCCTAGAAGGCAAGTGAAGAACATGTTTGAAGGGAAAAGAATGATCCACTGTGTCAACAACTGCGAAGATGAGGACTGAGAACTGACTGCTGGATTTAGCAGTGTAGAGCTTTGTGATGACCCTGAAAACAGAATTTATGTATGTATAACGATAAAGCCTGATTCAAGTGGGTTTCAGAAAGTAGAATTGATGTGCAGATAACCCTTTCCAGAATGTTGTGTTAAATGGGTAGAGGGTAGCCATTTGCACACAACCTGATTTTCCTCTGTAAATGGGAATTAATAAGAGCCGTTGCCTAGAAATAATACTCTATAATATTTAAAAATATATCTGTAAGACTCCCTGCAAAATGGCACTCTAGGCAGAAGCACCACGCCGTCCCTCCACAGCAGATCCGAAAAACTAAGCCAAACAGAGAAAACAGCAATTCTGAAACCCTAAAACATCAAATGAAGAGATAAAGAACTCAGTCAAGCACTAAATGGAGTGAGAAAACTGACAGGGAAGGGAGAGCGAGGAGAGATTCACGCAGAGGTCCCCTATCAGCTAACGCAGCAGGGATTCGCCATCTGGGACTCCTATCGTAGACCAGCAAATAAGGGGTACGAGAGAGCAGCTTCACGGAGCTTCCAGCAGGACACAAAACAACTGGTAATTTGTGATATCCACTTTCCCACCCCCCACCCTTCTTCACCACACTCAGCCTCCTCTGCTTCCTGTCGCCACAGTCTCTTGTCCAGGAAGCACTGGCTGCTTGGATTCCACACACCCGAACGGGCCGGCTTTCTGAGTGCCATTTGTTGGCTGCTGGTGTTGCTTTTTTGCTGCTTCTTTTGATTTCTTCCTTACTTCTTACCACCTCCTGCTCCTTTTGCTCAAACACCTGGCTCCGTGTGCCATGTTTGCTTCTTCCTGAGGGGCTGCAGAGCTCCATTTGAGAGTGGAACTAATTCCCAATCTGGGCTGCCACACTGGTGGGATCCTGGGGCTTTTGTTTGTTTGTTTGTTTTGAATTGTCTGTTTGTTTTCTTTTCCTTTTCTTGAGTTGGGAGCCCTTTCTGGCCGGGTGGTAATGCACGGCTTGGAACCTGCCCCTTCAGCTTGTGCAGACACGCAGGGGGGGTGGTTCCTGTGAGCATTTCTTTTTTCGTGTTTTTTTTGGTGGCTTTTCTTGTTCTTTTTTTTGGAATTTGTTTTGTTTTGTTTTCCCTCTTTTTCTCTTTTTGTCTTTCTTCATTGCTCGGTTTCTCTTGTCTCTATGACTTCCTTCTCTTTCTGTTCCCTGAATACCTCTTACAAACACAATGCAATCCTGATCCAAATTCCAACAACATTCTTCAAAGAGATGGAAAAGCTAATCATTAACTTTATATGGAAAGTGAAGAAGCCCCGAATAAGTAAAGCACTACTGAAGAAGAATAAACTTGGAGGACTCACACTACCTGACCTCAGAACCTACTATACAGCTACGATAGTCAAAACAGCCTGGTACTGGTACAACGACAGATACATTGACCCATGGAACAGAATTGAGAACCCAGATGTAAATCCATCCACTTACAGTCACATGATTTTCAACAAGAGCGCAAAGTCCATCAATTGGGGGAAATGACAGTCTTTTTAACAAATGATGCTGGCAAAACTGGATAGCCATCCGCAGAAAAAATGAAACAGGACCAATACTGCCCTCCATATACAAAAGTTAATTCAAAATGCAACAAAGACCTAAATATAAAGCCAAAAACTATAAAGTTCATAGAAGAAAAAATGGGACCAATGCTACAGTCCTTGATACATGGCATTAACAGGATACAAACCATAACCATCAACACACAAACCCCA
>NW_004444173.1:2711592-2717361 GCF_000243295.1 Trichechus manatus latirostris
CAAATGGGACTAATGAGGTACAGCAGTCCAGGGACAAGGGCCAGAAGGCAGAAGGGGACAGGAAAGCTGGTGATAGGGAACACAAGGTTGTTGATGTGTTGTGAGGTTGTTAACCATTGTCATGGGGCAACATGTGTACTAACTGTTAAATGAGAAACTATTTTGTTCTGTAAGCCTTCATCTAGAGTGAGAATAGCAGCACAATAGGAAGAGCGTAGTCAATGTCACTGAACTGTGCATGTAGAAATTTTTGAAATGGTGTATCTTTGGCTATGTATATTTTCACCAAAATAAAAGTTCAAGAAGTGAGATGGTGACATGTCGTGGGGTTGTTAACCAATGTCATAAAACAGTATGTATACTAGTGTTTAATGAGACACTATTTGTTCTGTAAACCTTCACCTGAAATACTATAAAAAAAAAATCTGTAAATAATGGTCCATTATTACCTAGGAATAATATTATATTATTTATCTAATTTTTACTACTGAACTCATTCAATCTTTAAATACAGAAAATAATTATTTCGCTCAAAAATAAGTATAACTCTTTTATTTAGGTTTTATGTGCAACATTCAAAGTCGCATTGGCAGTTGTCTCCAAAAAGAAAAAAACACTAAGTTTTATAACTCTAACCGTAAGCTAAGTGTGTTCTTGGAAATAAAATATACTTAACCTCTCTATGCTTCGTTTTTCTCATTTATGAGAAAATGCTGACAAAATTACTTGCACAAAAGTAGAAGGCAAATATCTGTTCCTTGGCATCTCTACAATTTTTCAAGAATTCCAAATGATACAAAAGCACACATTGTTCTTATCTTCTGCTACTTTTTATTTCCTATGTGTCTTTTTAATGTTTGTTTTGAAAGAATAGTTTCCTATTCAAAACTTTTAAAAATCAATTACAGAGCTGGGATTTCAATTTCTAAGTCAACACTGCAATTGTAAAGGAGTTGAATTTGGAAATAAGCTTGACATTCAAACATCATGCTATTTGTTCCATTGCTGCTTACCACAAGGATATAATCCTCACAAAAATGCTATTTGATCCCAGAGAGGGGGGGAAAAAAAGAGATAATGGATTGCCCCTTCACAAGAAACTGTAAAGCTGAGTTCTGGGTTGCTGCCATTCTAATGAATAGAAACCGGCAGCAATTCTAACACCTATCCAGTCTCAATTTTCTAACATCTGCAGGCATCATTCTGGAAATGGAAAACATTTTAATGGTCAGGCCCTGTCCACTTATGCATTGCTATTTTCAGGATTATCCCCTATTTCTATCTGGAAAGAGAAACTAAATGGTGACAGATTGCTGTGAATAAAATGAATAGAGATGTCATTTGCATTCCTTTCAGTGGCAGCAGACTCCCAACTTTCCCATTCCTTTGTTGTCCTTCAGAGATCTCTCTCATTGCTTTGGAAGATTCAAGAGCCAGAGGCTACATGTGTTTAATGCAGCTGAAACTCCAAGTATCAGCACATGAATTGATTCAATAGCATCAAACAACTTTATAATTACAGTCCATTGCTTTCTTTTAACTACAAATTCAGTCTGATTGGATTAAGTTCCATGTTGCACATTGTCTGAAAATTGAATTTTTATGAATATAAAAACTTTTAAGTGTCCAATGCCCACCCACTAAAACCCAGAAATTTAATAGCCCATTATTTACTTCATATAAATTTGAAATTTGATTAACCAAACCTCTTGCATTTTGTTTGGATACCATGTATTAAAAGAATAATATAGTCATTTAGCAACCACCACTAGAAGTGTCATATTTGGAAGATAATTCAATGTGTGTACTGAATGCATGAATATGATATTGCAGGTTACATGTATATGCACTTATTCTGTCTCTGTTTTTGAAAGAGGGCTGAAAAAGAGGTTTTTTTTTTTTATTAATTCAAAGATACTTTCAAATATATCTCAAATTTTATCATGATTATACAGTGCAAGGCAACTTACTGAAGATCACTTCTCATCTGGCTAACTAATTAAAGATGAACTTTTACTATAAATTAAAACTATATTCTCTAAATATGACATTACTTATTATAATGTCAGATGAGTAAGTTACAGTTGAAATTATTCTTTGAAGCATATTCCTTTGCAATTGTAGAAAAATAATTTGAAGGATATCTAAATTACAGCAATAAATCATTTAAAGAAGGAATAATGATATATACCTACCTAAAAACCTAACTCGTTGCCATTGAGTCCATTTCGACTCACAGCAACCCTGTAGGACAGAGTAGAACTGCCCCATAGAGTTTCCAGGGAGCGCGTGGTGGATTCGAACTGCCAACTTTTGATTAGCAGCCAAGCTCTTAACCACTACGCCACCAGGGTTTCCATAGAGAGCTTTAATTCAGAGTTTATTTATAACCAAAATAAAGACTTAAAATATTGTTTTTAGTAATATACTTTCTTTAATCTGCCTTTTGTATTTTAAGGGAAATATGTATTTCCTGTCAAAAACAAATTTGTTGGAAAGAACTGTTAGTAAACTAATAGAATCTAACACACTGAATCAGCTTGGAAATCTCTATATTTTGCAAGTCTAAAGACCTATACAAATTTCTTTTAATTTTATTGTACATTATAAATGATTTTATAGTAGACTTCATAACATGATTAGCAAAGTTGTTAACTATAGTTAAATACTTGTTTATTTGTTAATATATATTTATGGATTCCAAATATTGGGCAATCAGGTATAAAAGTGAAGTATTTAGCATAAAGGTGGAATATTGTACCTGTAATATCTTATTGGCAATCCTTGTAGCATAGTGGTTAAGAGTTTGGCTGCTAACCAAAAGGTTGGCAGTTCAAATCCACCAGGCGCTCCTTGTAAACCCTATCGGGCAGTTCTACTCTGTCCTATCTGGTCTCTATGAGTAAGAATCGACTCCAGGGCAATGTTTTTTTTTTTTTTTTAATATTTTATTATTAGTGGTTGCATATTAAGGTATTGCATTACGGAAACTTTAATATCAAAGATTGAGGATTTTAATTTAATTAACAAAGTTCAGGAAACGAAATTTTTTTTTTTACATATGATAAACTTGCCCAGAATTCTGCTTCCAAACATGACAAATTCCAATGAAAAACTTTTTGAAAAATAACCTTCTTCTTTGGACTTATTTAAAATTGCCATGAGTACTTGAATTGAACAGGAATCACTGAAAATTTATACACAGGAAAGAAAACTTTTCTTTCTCTAAAAAAAAATTCATGAAACCTCAAACTGTCCATTTCAGATTACAGGCAATATTTTTTTTCTTTTTATACAGCTCTGTGAATTAACAATCAACTGAGTCAGAAAAAGAGAAAGCAGCGGTAGCCTGTTTTGTGGCGACTTTCAGTCATTTGAGTATTTAGATTGGTGGAATTGCAATTGTGTCATTTATTCAGTATGTGTGTGCATAAAGTATGAAACGAGACCAATAAATTCTGTCCCAAATATATGTTATCATAGCTAAAAATAGGGCATTGCTTCAAATCACATTTGATATTGCACTATATAGAAAAATGTTTATGTATCATCAAATCCAGTGGAACCTAAAGGTTCATGGTTCAAGCCTACCAAATGGCGCTGCAAAAGAAATAGCTGATGGTCTACTTTCATAAACATTACAGCCAAGAAAACCATATGGAGTAGAATCAACTCCATCAAACTGTTTTTGTTTGTTTGTTTTTTATCATTCAATCCATGCTTTAATTTACAATATGTCAAATTCAGTACACTTACTAGCTTCTCTTTTCATTTCATAGAAACAACAAGATCCCATTTGCCCTAAACTGTGTTTAAATTGTTTTCAAGTACTATTCAACCCACACAAATTTAGTTTCACTTGAAAAATTTATTGTCCCTGCAAATACTAAGTAATACCATCCCTCTCTAAGGTATCGATAAACTATCCAAATCTCTGCACATAAATTGACAAACTATAGCATTCACTAAGTAGTTAAATAAAATAATTCCTGTGCCATTCAGTGGTGCCCAAAACTGCTGCATGATTTCACAAAATACATTTTCTTTTACTTAGATATGAAGAAGCAAAATGATCTTCAAGGTAAAGAAAACGATGCAATGATTTGTGGCTACCTTAACTGAGAAGACAGTCATGCTATCTCATAAATGAGGTATGTAACTGAAAATCTTAACTGCTTCTTGAACATTTACAGAGCAGCTTTTTTTCGCCTTGATTGATTGTAAGAATCACCCAGGACATTAAAAAAAAAAAAAAACATTGATGCCTGTGATTCACCCCAGATCAACTATATCAGACTGTGGATGTGTTTGCATATTTTTTCAATTTATTTATGAAATTATTTTAAGAAAATTTGAACAACTACTTCATACATGCTATTACCTTGCTTTACCTGAAAATGTTTTATCCACTAGTTTATCTGTTTGGTTACCTGAATATCTATGGGTTTTTGTTTTTTTTTTAATTTATCTATCACAGCAAAAAATATTTTGGGAAAAATGTATTAAGATGTCTCTGATTTTTTTATGAAACTAGAATGTTGACATTATAACTAATAACATTAAATTTTGAGAAATATAAATGTGGTATATTATATCATGCCATATATCATATTATAAATAATTATCCATATTTTAAACCTTGCAGTAAGACTTTAAGGACCAAAATATTGGCCCAAACTTGCTGAATACCCCAGATCAGAGGAATGTCAAAAACACAGACCTGATTTCTTATATAAATGTAACTTATTATAATAAGTTATTATAAACATGACATGTATTTGTCAAAATAAACAATACAGAAATAGAAACAAGATATTTTAACACATTTCTCAAAATCATTGATATATTTCTTATACATATCTCATTACAATTATGTATATATATTCATTATAAATGTGTACACACACACAAACATAAACTAAACCAAACCCATTGTCACTGAGTCGATTCTGACTCATAGTGACCCTATAGGACAGACTAGAAATAACTGCCCTGTAGAGTTTCCAAGGAGTGGCTGGTGATTGAAAAGATGATTAAGATAACAGATCTCAGTAATAATTTAAGAAGGAGAATTTCATTGTGTACATATAATTAAAGAACATGACATGCCTTGTTAGTGTAGGTATCTGAACCACTGGAGAATTCAGATTGGGAGTGTGACATATTCAGTTTTGAGATGTTCTTTTATGAGTTGTCATTAAGCAAAAACAGCAGAAAATGGTTGAAATTAAAAAGGAAAGAGATTTTATTGAGAGGTAAGGCAATTTACAAATTGAAATCACAAGATCCACAGGATTCTTAACTAAGTGATCCAAGGAGGAAACAGTGCAGGGAGTTTTTATAAGAAAATATAATATGCTGGTCAGAGCAGTCAGTGGTGGTAGCCTGGCACCATCTAGCTGTACCGGACTCAGTCCGGTGGAGGTCTTGGTAGCTGTGGACAATTAGTCCTTCAGACTAATCTTTTCCTTGTATCCTGTTCTCTTCATTCTCCCTTGTTCCCTAAAAGGGATGAGACCAGTGGAGTATCTTAGATGGCCGGTCACAGGCTTTTAAGACTCCAGACACTACTCACCAAGGTAGAATGTAGAGCACTGTCTTTATAAGCTGTGTCATGCCAATTGAGCTAGATGTTCCCCAAGACCATGGTCCCCACAGCCCTCCACCCAGAAATTCAGTCCCTCAGGGAGTTTGTGTGTGTCTATGGGGCTTCCATGACCTTTCCTTGTACAAGTTGTGCTAGTTTCCCCTGTATTGTGTACTGTCTCA
>NW_004444173.1:2717461-2768890 GCF_000243295.1 Trichechus manatus latirostris
TTGTTAATTTCTACCTTGATGGCATTGTGGTCAGAGAAGTTACTTTGAATTATCTCAACGTTTTGGATCTTGTTGAGGATTGCTCTGTGGCGTAAGATGTGGTCTATTCTGGAGAATGTTCCATGTGCATTGGAAAAGAATGTGTACTTTTTAGCTGTTGGATGGAGTGTTCTATATATCTCTGTGAGGTCAAGTTGACTGATTGGAGGCAGTAACAATTTTTGTTGTTGGTGGTGGTGACTCTTCCATTATACATAGTCCCTTGCAATGATATTGTGTGAATTCCAAAGTGGTAAATCTTGGTCGTTAAAAGCCTATTTAACCTAGGCATGGCATTTCTGAGAATATTCTTTCAAGGTCTGGCTATACCTTAGTAAGTCAGCTTGGGCTATCTTGGGGTCGGTGCAAGGAATTCAAGGAAGAAGCATAAGCCTTCAGTAACAATTGCATAAGGAGTAAGGTTGTGGGAACTGATTGAAGTAGATGTTAAGGTTAAAAGGACAAAGACAAGAACCTTAGTCCAAAGCAAATTTAAAGATTCACGTAACTTGACTAACTGGATTTTTATAGTTCACTGATTCTCTCCACTAAGCCAGAAGATTGAAGATGATTGGGACAGTGTAGCCACTGATATATAGGAAATATGTGGCAGAGTTCCATATCATCCTGGCTGGTATCATATTTTCAAGTAATTTCTTTTCCACAAAAGTTCCAGTGCTTCAAAGAATTTTCTCCACCAATATTTCTTTAAAATATCAATCATCTTGTCTCATCCAAGGTGGGAGACTTCATGTAAAGCTTGAATTATAGGACCATACCAATATTTGGGCAAAACTAATTTTCTATTAGGCCCAGACCATAATCTGGTATCAGGGTCTTGATAGCATCCTTCTCACTCTCATTTTTTTCTTTTTCTTTCCTTTGCTAAAACCATTTGTTGGTGCTTTTGAAGAAAAGATCAGAAAGGTTACAATTGTTCATAAACAAATCAAGGATATTCTCCTCATCGGTCAACATAAGAGCAGAGACAAGCAAAGAGGCTATCTGCTGAGAAGTTTGATTTTATAATTTAGGATGTGATTCCCTAACTTCTTTAATTTTCATTTCTTGGTCATGATTACATTGGATACATTGGGACAATACTTGCTGCATGGATTCAAAGAAGTTCTCACTCCACCAGTGTTTCTCTAAGGTGTTCATTATTTCCATTTCTCTGGCAAATAAAGATTTTGAATTTAAGTACTCATGTAATTTTTGGATTCTGGGAAGGTGCAAAGATTTAGGTAAGACCTCTTTTCCATTTGGTTCGGCCTATAACATATTAGGTGGATATTGATAACATCCTACCCTTTTCCAGCTTATTGGTTCTTTTCTGGGGACTGCTTGCTGATGTTACTTAAGGGATTCCACTATTAATTTAACAGTTGGTTCTCCTATTAACTTACTTTTGTGAGAATATTCAATAAGGGCCTTTTTTATACAAAAGTTTATCATATACTCTACAGTACTGAGAGGAATTCCACACTAACATCTTTGTAAGATTTTAAATAGCCTTTTTCCTTCTGAGTTAGCATAAAATTTGAGACACTTAGTTTGTGAAAAAACTGAGACTTATGGCTAGGGCCCTGACTTCATCCTGACATAAAAGTAAGACTCCATCTTGTCTCTTGATCATTGTCAGCAATCTACTTCCACTTTTCTGTCTCTGAAAAACGTGTTTATCAGATATTGTAATCTGTTCTAAGGAAACTCTTAGTAACTTGTAGTTTAATACAAGATAATCAGCCAATTAGAATTAAGCTTGAGGTATCTTGTAAGGTATCAACCGGTCAGAAACAAAAAACAAACTTATTGTAGTTTCTTTGCTTAAGGTACTTATAATATGTTATAATATGTGTAACTTTTACTGTAACTATGTGGCCTATATCCAATCAAGGTGTGATTGTTACAATATTCATTGATTTTCCTGTAACTGCCCTCCTTATGATTTAGTTTATTTTTTTGAGTGTATAATTTCTTATTACTTTCCCCCATTCTTTGGAATACTGATTTCACTTGTGAGACTCACTTTCACCCTGTGAGTTCAGTGTTTCCCCAGTTTATAAGTTGTGAGTTGTATGCTTCAATAAAACCTCTAAAATCGTTTACTTTGCAGAGTATTTATTTAGCGCTTAAGCCATTTTGACACTTCTAAAGGGAACTTTTCATAATGAGCTTTGATATAAGGAAAATATAAATATTTTGGTAGGAAAATTTTATTGTTTGTCCCAATCCATAATTTTGTGACTGAATCGTTATGGCATCCAGCCTTTTTCCATTCTTAGTTTCATCTTGTGAGGCTATTTGTTGGTGAAAGAAAAGCAACTCCATGTCCTCTTAAAATTAGGGTTCTCTGTAAAAATGTTAAAGTTTCTTGAAGTGAGCTGGCAGGCTCTAATTAAGGCTATTAATTCAGTTTGTTGGGCTGAGGTAGTTTTAGGAAGTGACTCGCTTTCTAGTGTGCATGCCCGGCTTGGTAGTGGCCATCAGGATGAAATTGCAAATAAGATCCATCTACAAATTGGACTAAATCAGGATCATTGAGGTGAATTTGATTTAAGTCCTCCCTGGGCACCATTAACTGTTCCATTAGGCTCAAACAATCATGAGTAAGATATTCATCATCTTTAATAATTGGAAGGAGTATGGCTGGATTTAAACAGGTTATAGTACGAAGTCTTACATTGACTGCTGCCAAAAGACTAATCTCATAAGAAGTAAGTCTGCTTGTAGACAAGTTTTGGTAAAGGTCGAATTAATCAAAGAAGACACAGTATGTGGTACATACACATCTAAAAAATTCCCAAGTACTATATCTCCAGTGGATTCTACAAATTTTGAAGTGGTAACTATAGCTTAAAAGCAAAAAGTGTAACCCCTGGCCACTGGGTCAAGCTGTAGGCTGTAATATCCTACAGGCTGATGTTGTCCACCATGTTTTTGAGCAAGTAACCCTAAGGCACTTCCATTTAGTTCATGGACAAATAAAGAAAAATCTAATTGGTAAATAGGAAATCCTAAAGCTGGAGCTGATGTTAAAGTTTCCTTTAAATTTTCTATAGCTTGGCAATCCTCAGGGTTAAGTTGGAAAGAGTCTGCTTCTAGGACTTTAAATACTTGTATAATGTTTAGGTTAACAAAGAGAAATTTTGGACCCAAGTCCAGCAAAAGCCACATAACCCCAAGACTCCTTAGAGTTTTTTCTTTGTTTTTGCAACTGGATAAGCTAGAATAGCATCCTTTCTCTTAGGATCAGTAGAAATTCCCTGGAATGATGTTAAATGACCTAAATATTTAACCATAACCTGGTCCAGTTGTAATTTATCTTTGGATACTTTATGATCTCCAGAGGCTAAATATTTAAGTAAAAGGAAGCTATCTTTTAAGCAAGCCTCCTGGGAGGAGGAACACACCAGCAAGTTATCAAGTATTGTAATAACGTGGAATTATTTTTAAATTGTAAAATGGCAAATCAGCATGCAAAACCTGAGAAAAATAAGTGGGAGACTCAGTAAAGTGGCATGAGGCATCGCTGTCAAAGGAAACTTTTGATTTTCCCATATGAAAGCAAACAAATATTGACTGTCAGAGTGCACAAGGATGCTAAAAAATTCACTGCAAAGATCTATAACTGTAAAGTAATTGGCTGCTGTGGGACATTAAAAAGTAATAACTGAGGATTAAGGACCACTGGGAAACCAGGAATAACTATTTGATTAATTGCCCATAAATCTTAGACAAATCTCCAGCCTCTTTTGTTTGGCTTCCTAACTGGGAGGACAGGTATATTGCAAGGGCCAGTGCAAGAAATAACAAGGCCCTTGGAAAGAAAATCTTGAATTATTGCTGTTAATCCTTCCTTAGCTTCTCTTTTCAAAATGTATTGGGGAATCTTTGGCAATCGTTTAGATAAATCAACTTGAATTTTAAGAGGTTCAGGAGACAAAACTTGTCCAACAACAGTAGATATGGTAGCCCATAAAGTTTTGGGGACTGAGGAGAGATTTTCTGCAGGAGGAGGATCAGCTTCAGCTTGAGTTTGAAGGGACAGAGTGAGAGCTTGCCTGTAACAAACAACATCCAATTGCATAGGAGATTTGGGTAAACCTAATTTTTCCCTTTTCATTAAATCTAATCTGACATTTTCATTTAGATAAAAAATCTCTTCCCCACAAATTTATGGGGGTTCTGGGCTAATGAGAAAAGGGTGCAGATCTTCAATAAATCCAAGAGAAATAGATACTGGCTGAGAGTGATACAAAGTCTGTATTTAGTTAGTAACCCCCACTAATTTAGACTTTTCTGTACTCTGGGGCGAAAGCTTTTGTAAACAAGTAGAGTTAATAGCATATAAAGTCACTCCTGTGCCAATTAGAAATTTGCAATTTTCTCCATTAACAATCATAATAGTTTCTCACTGAGGATTTAAAGCCGCCATAGGAAAAGCCTCTGTGTGTTCCCTGGAGCCCCTTCATTGAGGTTTAGATTGTGGCTTCCTATGTCGGGAAGCCTCTTGTTTGTTTTCTAGTTTGAAACATTCCTTTTTCCAATGACTGGGTTTTTTGTGTTAGCTGCAAATTTTAGGGGTGTTAGTTGTAATCCTAGAAGGTCCTGGCTTAAAAGTCTTCCTCTGATCAATGTGTTGCATCTATTCCAGTTGCAATATCTTTAATTTGTTTTGCTGGTCCTGTTTCTTCTGCTCTTGAATTTGGGCTAGTTTATGGGCTATGTCCATCCATTCAGGAAGATTGTTTTCTAATCCAATCTTTGCAACTTAACTTGTTCAGACAATTCCAAGTGTAAAAAAATATAAAAGTATAGATTTGAAAGTTATTCCAACCCCTTCTTCCATGAGGTTTAATCCTGAATGTTCAGAAATAATGCTAGCCATACAGTCCCTGTATATACAGATTCATCTTTTTCTTGTTTGCAATTTTGTGCTTTTAGTCAATCAGTTTCTTGAGGAAAAGTTTTGGTATAGCATCTAAAATTAATCTGGCAACTGCTTTAGTTTGTCTTAGCAGTGTTGCTCCAGTTATTGTAACATCAATTATTAGAGATTATTCAGGGATTTTCCAACCTGCCTTTCCCATCCATAATTGGGTTTCTTCTGGCCATACTAGCATATTTATCAATAGTTATAAATCTGGCAATCCATGCTCATATGTCTCAAGTAATATTCTAAATCCCCTAGTGAATTTCTGTGGTTCTTTGTGAGGATTAGGAAATTCTTTTACAATTGTGTGAAACTCTGCTTTAGACTAGGGAGAAAAAGTCACTAATGGGAGTTCATCGGTGTCTCAGTCATCTAGTGCTACTCTACCAGGAATACCACAAGTGGATGGATTTAGCAAAGAGAAGTTTATTCTCTCACGGTCCAGTAGGCTACAAGTCCAAACTCAGGGCATCAGCTCCAGAAGCCTTTCTCTCTCTGTCGATTCTGGAGGAAGGTCCTTGTGATGCATCAGTCTTCCTTTGGTCTGGGAGCTTCTCTGCACAAGAACCTCAGGTCAAAAGGACTCGCTCTGCTCCCGGCACCGCTTTCTTGGTGGTATGAGGTTCCCCAACTCTCTGCTTGCTTCCCTTTCCTTTTATCTCTTATGAGAGAGAAAAGGTGGTGTAGGCCACACCCCAGGGAAACTCCGTTTATATTGGATCAGGGATGTGACCTGGCTAAGGGTGGTGTTACAATCCCACCCTAATCCTCTTTAACACAAAATTACTATCACAAAATAGAGGCCAACCACACAATTCTGGGAATCATGGCCCAGCCAAACTGATGCACACATTTTTTTAGGGGACATAATTCAAACCATGACAATAGGGTTCTTCTGGATGTCTTACTCTAAGTGGTAACTCATGTGAAGGTTTTTCTTTTTCTTTCTTGTTATCAGGAGAGAAGGAGAGTTGAGGTAACATGTTAGCAGAGGAGTAAGAACTGATTGAGTGATAGAAAGAAATTGGTGTCATAGTTGGAGCAGATGGAACAATGGATGGTTCCAAAGTATTAGACGTTGCTGTTGAACTTTGGACACAATAATTTCCTATTCTGTTTAGTTACTTTAGAGACTGTATCTTGTAGAGAGGCAATCTTACTCTCTACATTTATTTTGATAATTTCAAAATACCAGTTAAAACATGCATCCCATAGTGTTTGTTTAACTCAAGAACTCTTCTAATTTGCTATGCAAAAAGATTAACTTAGACAAATCAAAAGATCTCCAGGACTTCCGGGCAACATGGCACTGTAGTCAGAAGCACCACGCCGTCCCTCTACAGCAAAAAGCAGAAAAAAAAACTAAGTCAAACAGAGTCACACATCAATCCTGAAACCCTACGCATCAAATGAAGAGATAAAGAACTCAGCCAAGCACCGAATGGAATGAGAAACTGACCGAGAACAGACAGCAAGGAGACACACATGCAGAGGTCCCCTATTAGCTACCACAGTATGACTCCACCATCTTGGATGCCTATCGGAGATCAGCAAACAGGGGGTATGAGAAAGCAGCTTCAAAGAGCTTTCACCAGGAGACAGAATAACCGGTAAACAGCAATATAGGCTTTCCCAACCCCCACCCTTCTTCATCCCCACTTAGCCTGCTCTGCTTCCTGCAGCCACAGTCTCTTGGCCAGGAAGGACCCAGGTGTCACTTGGATTCCACCCACCCACACTGGCTGGTTCCCTGAGTGCCTTTTGTTGGCTGCTGGTGTTGCTTTTTTATGCTTCTTTAGATTTCTTCCTTACCTCTCACCACCACCCCTACCTTTCTCTCAAATAACTTGCTCCGTGCACCATCTTGCTTCTTCCTGAAAGGCTGCAGAACACCGCTTGACTGTGAAACTGCTTCCCAGCCTGTGCCATGCTGATAGGACCCCTGGGGCTTTTTTGTTTGTTTGTTTGCTTGCTCTGATTTGTTCTGTTTTGATTTGTTTGTTTGTTTTCTTTTTCTTTTCTCAGCTTGAGAGCTCCTTCTAGCCAAGCAATACCAAACCTCTTGGAAGTTACTCTCTTACTCTGTGCAGATGCACAGGGACATCCCTGGGAACATTTGTTTGTTATAGTTTTTTGTTTGTTTTTGCTTTTTTTTCTTTGTTTTGTTTTCTTCTCTCTCATATTGCCTTTTTTATCATTCTTCATTTCCAGTTTCTTGATTTATTTATTTCTTTTATCATTTTTCTTTATTTTTAATTTTGTTTTTTCCTCATTTCTCAGTCTCCCATCTCTCCACTCAAATAGCTACCTCTCTTAGCACTCTTATTTGTTTGTGTGTATGTTTTTGGTTCCTCGTCCTCTCTCCTCTCTCTCTCATCTGTCCCATACTCATCTTAGCTCCACACATCACAGTCTACCCCCTCCTTCCTGCCTACCTGCACCACGCACTGAACATCACACTCCCAAACAGCTCCGGCACAGCCTACTGGAACATGCCCTGCACTGATTCCCAGTCTGCCCTGTCAGCCCTGGTATATGCCACAAACAACCGATCCCAGCAACTCCCTTTCAGCTGGACATGCCCTGCTGCACCATACCTGAGTGACTGACCCTGCCCCCCGGAGAAGAGGTGAAAAGTATCGTGCCCACAGATGAGCAAACAACAAAGAACACACAGCCCGCCTGGTCAGATATAACCAAATAAAACAAAAATCAGGATGAAACAAACAAAACTACAATCAATAAATGAGGAAAATAACCACTGAATGCCCTGAACACAGAGACAATATCAAAACATGACAGGATGGTCCAGTAGGCATCCAAAACAAAACACCAGATGACCTTCCAGTAGAAGAAAAGGCACTAGACCTAACTGATAGGGAATTCAAATCTCTAATATTCAGAATTATCCAAGAGTTGAACCAAAAGGCAGACAAAAATGAGGAAAAAATAGACAAATTCATGGAAAAAGCAGACAAATTCATGGAAAATACAGACAAAAAAATGGAAGAATTCAAGAAAATAATACAGGAAGAAAATGCTAAAATAAATTTACAACTGTAAATCATACAAAAATAACAATTGGAAATCCAAAAGATAAACAACAAGATTTCAGAAATGGACAGGTTTGAAGCTATGGAAGACAGAATCAGTGAAATTGAAGACAAACACTTGCACACAACTCTGATGAAAAATCAGAAAAAAGAACAAAGAAAAATGAAGGGACTCTGAGAATTATGTAGGATGCAATAAAAATAAAAAATCTACGAGTGATTGGAGTTCCAGAACAGGGGTAGAAAACAGAAAACAAAGAGAGGATCATTGAAGAACTGCTGACAGATAACTTCTCCAATACCATGAAAGATGAAAAGCTGGCCATCCAAGAAGCTCAATGGACTCCATATAGGATAGACCACAAAAGAAAATCACCAAGGCATGTCATAATCACACTTGCTAAAACCATAGACAAACAAAGAATCCTGAGAACACCTTGAGAAAAACAAAAAGTCACATACAGAAGAGAAACAATAAGACTAAACTCAGATTATTTGGCAGAAACCTGGCAGGCAAGAAGGCAATGGGATGACATATATAAAACCTTCAAAGAAAAAAAATTGACAGCCAAGAATAATATATCCTGTAAAACTCTCATTCAAATATGATGGTGAAATTAGGTCACTTCCAGATAAAAAGAAATTAAGAAACCATGTAAAAACCAAACCAAACTTACAAGACTTATTAAAGGGAGTCCTTCAATCTGAGAACAAACATCAGACCACAGGCTGAATATAGGACACAGGATTGTACTAGCCAGATACCAACCTAGGAAATGAACTCTTAAGGACTATGCAAAACCAAAAGAATTATAACAGGGAACCAGAGAAGTTAATCTGTAAATGACAACAGCATCAGAACAATAAAAGAGGGAATAAATGGTGTAGGGATACAATCTTCTAATGGAGAGGAAGGCAAGATGATACCAAGTAATAATAGACTGGTTCAAATCTAGGAAGATAAGGGTAAATTTCAAGGTAACCACAAAGAAAGTTAACAAACCTACTCATAAAAAAAAGAAGAAAAACAGACAGTCTCAGTAAAAACTAAACCTTCAAAAACAGCAGAAATGAAAAAAAATCCAGAAACAAAAGGAACTCAGCACTGGAGAGTAAGAGGAACAACGAAAACGTCAGCACCACAAAAAAAAAGCACTACAAAATGCAATCCCACTCCTAGGAATATATCCTAGAGAAATAAAAGCCGTCACACAAATAGACATATGGACACCCATATTCATTGTAGCACTTTTCACAATAGCAAAAAGATGGAAACAACCTAGATGTCCATCAACAGATGAATGGATAATCAAACTATGGTACATACACACAAGGGAGTATTATGCAAAGATAAAGAATAATGATGAATCTGTGAAGCATCTCATAACATTGGTGAAACTGGAGGACATTATGCTAAGTGAAATAAGTCAATCACATAAGGAAAAATATTGTATGAGACCTCTACTGTAAAAACTCATGTAAAAGCTTACATACACAAAAAAACAATCTTTGCTGGTTACAAGTGGTAAGTTTGGTGAAGGGTATGACAGTACACACCACTAGGGAAGCCAGCACAACTTACACAAGGAAAGGTCATGGAAGCTCCATAGACACCCAAACTCCCTGAGGGACTGAACTACTGGGTGGAGAGCTGTGGGGACCATGGTCTTGGGGAACATCTAGCTCAATTGGCATAACACAGTTTATAAAGACAATGTTCTACATTCTACCTTGGTGAGTATTGTCCAGGGTCTTAAAAGCCTGTAAGCAGCCATCTAAGATACTCCACTGGTGTCACCCCTTCTGGAGCAAGGGAAAATGAAGAGAACAAGATACAAGGAAAAGATTAGTCCAAAGGACTAATGGACCACAGCTACCAAGGCCTACACCAGACTGAGTCCAGTATAGCTAGATGGTGTCTGGCAACCTCCACTGACTGCTCTGACCAGGATCACAAGAGAGGGTCTTGGACAGAGCTGGAAAAGAATATAGAAAAAAATTTTTACTCACAAAAAAAGACCAGATTTACTGGCCTGACAGACTGGAGAAACCCCGAGAGTATGGCCCCAGACACCCTTTTAGCTCAGTGGTGAAGTCACTCCCAAAGTTCACCGTTTAGCCAGGGATTGGACAGCCTCATAAAACAGAATGGGACTGATGAGGCACAGCAGTCCAGGGACAAGGACTAGAAGGCAGGAGGGGACAGGAAAGTTGGTGACAGGGAACCCAAGTTTAAGAAGGGACAGTGTTGACATCTCATGGGGTTGTTAACCATTGTTATAGGGCAATATATGTATTAACTGTTTAACGAGAAATTATTTGTTCTGCAAATCTTCATCTAAGGTACAAAAAAAAAATGAATTATCTATGTGAGATCAACTTGACAACAGCAACTCAAAAGGTTTGATGGAAAGCCTAGGGGGCAGTGAGTTGAAGATAATAGTGATGGAAAAGGACAGTGAGAAAAGCAGCACAACTGGAAGAATGTAATTGATGTCACTAAATAGTACATGGAGAAACTTTTGAAATGGTGTAACTTTGGCTATGTATATTTTCACCAAAAAGAAAGTCCTCCAAGGTCAAGAAGGGAGACTGTTGACATGTCGTGGGGTTATTAACCAATGTCATAAAACGATATGTGTACTGACTGTTTAATGAGAAACTATTTGTTCTGTAAACCTTCATCTAAAGTACAATAAAAAAAAATTTTTTAAAATCCCCAAAGTGTCCACATGTGTTCTAAATTATCTTTGCTAAGAGTATGCCAGGTGTTTAAAAACAGCAAGTAGCAGAGTCATAATATTTACTCATATTTTGAGTAGGGGTTCACGAGTGGAACTCACAGTTTTTAGATTTAAAATTACCCATTGAAGAAAGAAAAGTCAAACATGGCACTGAAAATAAATGTGAAACACTATTCTGGATTGCCTTGAAGGCAAAAACTGTGTGGAGTACTACTTTTGGTTTTCTCTGAGTCACAAAAACGTAGAGAGGAATGCTGCAGGATTTGGACAGTGTTTTGCTTTGGACCAATATGTGCCTTTGTTGTCCGGGAGTTTGCTTACGAGTGACAGGCAACCTAGTGCTCTGGCCTGTCTCGCAACCACCTTGTCCTGTCACAGAGTTATCTAATGCTCCTGATGAGTCCTGGCAATAACCCTAATGGATTTTACTGCTTGCACTGGGCTTGAATTTGGTGGCTTATATTGGCCTAGATCTCTTCAAAAGTAGAATTATCTTGGTAACTGCCAAGGTTTCGAGAAGTAGAATAATCTACACCTAGACAAAATCACGCATCAATCCTAGGACAAATTAAAGAGAAAACAAATTTGCAAATTGGAAATCACAAGGTAGAGAGGATTCTGAACTAAGTGATCCAAAGAGGAAGTAGTTTAAGGAGTTTTTATAAGAAAATATAAGGAACTTCAATAAAAATTCAGTGATTGGTTGACATTTAAGTAATGGTTACAAAATTGGGTGAGGGTACATCTGATTGGTAGAAGAATACAAGGAATTTCTATAAAAATTCAGTGATGGGCTGACATTTAGGTAATGGTTACAAAATTGAGCACATCTGGCCTGAAAACCGTCATGCGACTCTCCTTGCATGACCACAAGGAGCACATGCATAATTCTAAGGTTTATCTTGAGTAAGCAACTGTTCTGAGAATTGTTTGAGGCTCAGTATCACCAACAGGGTATATTCTTAAGCAATCAAAATTCTTAAGCAAGCAAAATCACATTCTTCTCCAAAATTAATACAAATTTCCTTAGGGTACAGTGGAGAGTTACACAAAAGACAGGCTGTATTTCTTGATGCAAAAGTTACTTTTGATTCAGAATGGAGTTTTGGCCTCTGACTTTAGCATAGCCACTGTCTCATGTTGGGAGCTCTAAGGTGATTTTGGGATGCTATTACTCAGAGTTATGGTGGCACTGTGCATGGAAGAGATCAGTTGGATGACATAAAATGATAAGAACCCAAATAATGTCTAATTTACACTTTACACTTTAGCACCAAGCTTCCTGGCAAGTTCCTCAGGTGCCCTCCTCAATAGAAGTTTCATTCTGGGCAGGCTTCAATGCAAAGTGCTGGTGTTCAAGAAGTGCTCCTACCAGTTCCTACCCTGAATCTGACCACCATCTGTTAGGGATAAACACTACCCTTTTGGTAGTCATCTAAGGTCTTGCTACTCAGTGTTCTCCCTGGAAGAGCAATATTGGTATCACCTAAGAGCTTGTAAGAAATACTTAATCTCAGATTCCACTCAAGATCTACTGAGTTAGAATCCTCATTTTAACAAGACTCTCAGGTACTTCATATGAACATTAAAGTTTGAGAAGCTCTGATTTTAGGGTCATAATATGTTCCTCTGCAGCTCAGCTCCTCCTTGAGGCACCTCACCTTGCTTTTGTTTTTTAACTTCTAGTTACCTACTTAGTTACGATAAATCTGTAACCATACACAAAGATACAAGCATTTCAAATTTCTGGTTTTCACATATTTGAAAATATTATCATGCCCCTTTAATAATGTTCTTCTCAAGTTAAACTTCTTTGTTTTCTTCAACTATTTTTCTCACATAAGGGTTTCCAGTCATCTTCAAACCTCAGCCATTTCCTTGTAGATGCTTTCTAACTTTTGAATATCTTCAGCAAACTCAGAAGTCTTTTTTGCTTACTACAAAGAAGAAAACCCTATGAGGTAAATACAAATGGGAAACAAGCATGACCAGTTACATATTACTAGTGTGCTCATGTCTTAATAAAGTTGAGAGATCAATTCAACTTTTAGCTTTTCTCAGAGAAGCATTGCCCAACAAGATACAGAATGATGAATGCTGACCTCTTAAAATCACTAAGGCACAAAGTGTAACAAAAATTATTAATATAACCATGTGATTAAGTGGGTATCTATCAATGAATCACAGTAATGGGACCGTCTCAGTGCTTACCTGCAGGAGTGAAAAATGAGGTTGTTAGAGAAAATCAAATGCAAATATCTTTAGATTCTGGAACATTTCTCTTCACATATTAAAAAAGACATTTTCAACTTGTCGAGATGTACACATTTCAATTTTTAAATGTCTCTATGACAAAGTTTTTTTTTCATTAAAAACATCTCAGGATTTAAAAACTTGAAATGGATTTTTAAAAAAAGTTTTAAATATTGATGGAAATGTGAAAAATAGCTGACATATATCTTTAAGTAAAATTTAAAAATAAGAGATATTAATATTAAAAATGGCAATTGTTTGCTATATATTTGACTATGATAAGCCAACAAAACTGAAATATATCAGATTCCAAAGATACCTCTTTTATGTTAAATGTTGATATATTTATTATTGGAAAACCTTTGTAAATAAAAAATTAAATTTAACTTTTAAAAGATTTAAACATCTATGTATTTGTCACACACACACACCTTGAAAACAAAATAGGATAAGCTCCCTTTTAAAATATGATTAAAATAATCACTAAGAAAACTAAAAAGAAATGATAATTTTGAACATTTTGAGTAAAAGAATGTAATGAGTTAAAAACACAAACGTAGGCTATGGGAAGTCTTTAGTGTTCTTTTTTCTCTAATCAATGGTGAGTAATAAAAGGTTGCAGAGAAGGAAAATAATTTGATCTATGTTTTGAAAATTTCACTTTGAGGAAAAGATGAAGAAGCTTTTAACTAATAGTCAGGAAGACTTCTCATAAATAGTTGTAATAATCCTGAAGAAAGATTCAATCTTTTTTTACATTTCCTTGGTTATAAATTTTATGGATAGTTTCCTCACTTCCTCTCCAAAGTCATGTTATTCCTATCCTTCTTTTGTTACAGTCCTTAGCTAACTTGAAGTTCTTGCAGTAATTTGATCCTTATTGATTTCTATCCCAGTATCAAACACTTTACTGAAACCATAATAGATCTTGTCTTGTAATTTCTCTTTAAAAGTTAATTTTCCTAAAAAATTAGTTTCGATATGATTCTCACTTACCCTCACAAAGATGAACATTTTATTTACCCAATTGCTTGTTAATTCAATATTTGTACAGATTTATTCCAATTTGTAAAATTCAAATTAACTTCCAAAAAACTAAAATAAAGGAAATGAGTTTATTTGTCCACACACAAATATATAGATATATATAGGTATATAGATAGTACTCTATGTTAGAAACACGTCCTAAGTAAGACAAAGTCTCACAGTCGTGCATAGTAACGTGTCAACATTATGCTTGGTATAGTGGAGGGTTAGTGAAAAAGAGGGAGACCGTCAAGGAGATGGATTGACACCGTGGCTGCAACAATGGACTCAAACATAGCGATAATCGTGAGGCTGGGGCAGGACGGGGCAGTGTTTCGCTCTGTTATGCACAGGGTCGCTATGAGCAGGAACCAACTTGGCGGCACGTAACAACAACAAGGCATTTATAGAAAGGTAAGCATGAGTTTCCTTGTGTTCACTCTGCCAACTTCATGGCACCTAACAACTAACAACAACATACCAGAAACAATAAAAAGAAAATGTAACAGATCATACAAATAAAGAGATAATAATCACTGTCTTTATTGAATTTAAAAATTAGTAAGGGAGAAAAGCACAAAAACAGTTTTGAAACAAATGTAATAACTGCTGTGATCAATGGGAAACAGAAGATGAGAACTTAACTAAGACTAAGGAGTGAGAGTGCATCATAGATAATTTCTGGGGAAGATCACATGTGTGATAAGATTTAGGCAATGAGAAGGAATTTACATAATTTATTTTTCATTCTGAGTCTGATACAAAAAGGCAGGCTTTATTTGAAGGTTTAAGAAGATCACCTCCTTTTTCTTACACTATTATCACGGGATTTTTCAATTTCATAATTCTCAAGTGTACCAAATGGATTAAGGATAGTGATTATATAAGAAATGATTTTATGAGATGCTGCTCTATCTCCTTCAAATACTAGTTATGAGACAAGAATATTGTTGCTGTTTTCCTGATTCTGCTTAAACCAGTAGCATCAGCACTGATTTTTCTCTTTCACTTTAGTATAAATTTGAGTAATTTCAGGAGACATTTTGAATCACAGAAATGAGGAGAAAATATTATGATCTATTATTTTTTATCTAGGTTTAATTAGAAACCCTGATGATGTACTTATTAAGAGCTATGGCTGCTAACCAAAAGGTCGGCAGTTTGAATCCCCAGGGGCTCCTTGTAAACCCACCCTATGGGGTAGTTCTACTCTGTCCTGTAGGGTTGCTATGAGTCGGAATCAACTCGATGGCAGTGGGTTTGGTTTTTTGGTTTGGTAGTTTTAATTATTTTTATATGTTAAAAAGTCAAATGAAATGTTATTTACATTTTAAAACATTTTATTGATCTAGATAAATTGAAAGTCTTGTTTTTAATTTGACATATAGAGTATTACTTCTTTCAAATCTAAGCCTAGATTACTAAACTCAGTGGAGAATTTATCTAGTAGGGAAATCTATGATGTATTGATAACGACATATTGTATTCATTTTTTGACTTAAAAATTTTAAATCACATTCAAATACTTTACCCTTTTGAGTATCATTGCAGTCTTCCAAGTTAACTCCTTTGTCCTTTTTATTTCCTTTTTAACTGACAGAGTTTAAAACATTTGCCTATAGTAAATACAAAATTCATAAACACACAAGAATGACTTAAGAAAGTGATTCTGGTAGATCACTTTACCATTGTTTCTTCATCTATAAAATAAAGTAGGCAGATACTTGTACTCTAAGGAGTTTCCAAAGCAAGGGTTCTATGATCAATAGTTAGCTTAATATTTCCTTCCCTCATATAAAATTCTTAGTGTTACATTTACCATATTAATTTGCTTAATAAACCCTTTCATTCATAGGTAGTAAAATATCAAGTCTCAATTTAGTACAAGCTGCTTTAATTAAAGGAAATAATGGAGACATTTCTACAAAATGCCAGGTAAAAACCTGATGCATAGTGTTTATTAAAATGTGGACACTGCTACTAGTGAGAGCAGGATGAAAAAGATCACTAAATTTATGAGCACCTTCTGTTTGCCAAACATTTTTCTACGCAATCTCATTAGAGTCGCAATTACGTAGAACTTATTTAATTCAAAGACAAGGAAACAAAAGATCTAATTAATCAATGATTTATCCAATGTAGTACAGTTCATAAATGGCACAGTCCAAATTCCAATATCTCTGTATTAAAATCTTACAATTTGACACATTATGGATTCTCAATTCTATAAGTTCGATTAAAAATATTTATTACTTCATCTTAAATTAAGTTTTAAATATTTTTAATATTTGATATTAAATGGTTTCTAACTAAAGGTATCCTCTAATGCATTTTAAATTGTCTATAAGCCTAAAAGCACATATATAAATTCATTTTTCCCACTTTTGAAATCACACTTTTATAATATAGGAGTTGTGATTCTGGAATTTATTATATTCAAGCTTAAGTAAAGAAACCAATTTAGATATCCAAATAATAAAATAAAAACAATTTTCATATATACTTCCAGAATTTTCAAATTCACTCAAAAAAAGTAAATGATAATTAATTCAATTTTAATTAGGAATATAGAGAAGTGACATTATCCCTGTCCACATTATCTGATATCCCTTATTTATAAAACATGAGAAAAAGTGTATTTGCACTTATACACAAATAGAACAATATATGCAACTCTAGTCTCACTTTTTCTGACTTTAAACCATGCAGTATCCCTTTGTTCTGTTATAATGACTTCCTCTTTGTCTGTGTACAGGTTCTTAATGAGCACAATTAAGTGTTCTGGAATCCCCATTCTTCACAATGTTATCTATAATTTGTTATGATCCACACGGTAGAATGCCTTTGCATAGTCAATAAAACACAGGTAAACATCTTTCTGATATTCTCTGATTTCAGCCAGGATCCAGGTTACATCAGCAATGATATCCCTCATTCATGTCCTCTTCTGAATCCAGTTTGAATTTCTGGCTTTTTCCTGTTGATGTACTGCTGCAACCACTTTTGAATGATCTTCAGTAAAATTTACTTGTGTATGATATTAATGATATTGTTAAATAATTTCCAAGTTCTGTTGGATCACCTTTCTTTGGAATGGGCCTAAATATGGATCATAAATTTGGAAGACATGTAACTGTCTTCCAAATTTCTTTAGCATAGATGAGTAAGCACTTCCAGTGCTGCATCTGTTTATTGAAACATCTCAGCTGGTGATCCACCAATTCCTGGAGCCTTGTTTTCCTCAGTGTCTTCAGTGCAGCTTGGACTTCTTCCTTCAGTACCATTGGTTCTTGATCATATGCTGTCTCCTGAAGTGGTTGAACATTGACCAGTTCTTTTTGGTACAGTGACTCAGTGTATCCCTTCCATCTTCTTTTTACGCTTCCTGCGGCTGTTCAGTATTTTACCCATAGAATACTTCAATATTGCAACTTGAGGCTTGAATTTTTTTTTCAGTTCTTTTGGCTTGAGAAATACCAAGCCTGTTCTTCCCTTTAGAGTTTTCTAACTCCAAGTGTTTGTGCATGTTGTTATAATATTTTACGTTGTCTTCTCAAGCTGCCCTTTGAAGTTTTCTGCTCAGCCCTTTTACTTTATTATTTCTCCTGTTCACTTCAACTATTTGATGTTCAAGAGCAATTTTTAGAGTCTCTTCTGACATTCATTTTGGTCTTTTCTTTCTTTCCTGTCATTTTAATGACCTCTTGTGTTTTTCATGTATGATGTTCTGATATAATTCCACAACTTGTCTGGTCTTTCGTCATTAGTGTTCAATACATCAAATATATTCTTGAGATGGTCTATAAATTCAGATGGATATACCCAAGGTCGTCCATTGACTCTTATGGACCTGTTCTAATTTTCTTCATCTTCAACTTGAGCTTGCATATGAGCAATTGATGGTGAGTTCTGCAGTCGGCCTCTAGCCTTGTTCCGACTGATGTTATTGAGCTTTTCCATAGTCTCTTTCCATAGACGTAGTCAGTTTGATTCCTGTGCATTCCATCTAGCAAGGTCCATGTGTATAGACGCCATTTTATGTTGAAAAAACGTATTTGCAGTGAAGAAGTCCTTGGTCCTACAAAATTCTGTCCTGTGATCTCCAGCATCTTTTCTATCACCAAGGCCATATTTTTCAACTACTAATCCTTCTTCTTTGTTTCCAATTTTCACATTCCGATCACCAGTAATTATTAATGCATCTTAATTGCATGTTTGATCAATTTCAGACTGCAGAAGTTGGTAAAAATCTTCAGTTTCTTGGTATTTGGCCTTAGTAGTTAGTGAGTAAATTTGAATAATAGTCGCAGTAACTGGTCTTCCTTGTAGGTGTATGGTTATTATCCTATCACTGAAAGTGTTGTACTTCAGGATAGAAGTATATTAATAATAATAACATTAAAAGCAGTAATTAAAATCTGATCTTAGCAATAAATGGCCAACATTAAAACCATTCACTGTTCCCTATTTAAAATGCTTCTGTCATAATTAAGGTTATCATATAATTACTCACTCAAGCCAGGGCACTTTTGAGATGTAAAGGTGGTTTTATAATTGTCTGGTTTAATTACCTAGGACTCCTCCAGAAAATAGCATAATATATTTACCCTACTTAACATTAGAATCACAATTGTGTACAGAGTATTTTAAAAAAAGTATGTCTTACCCACATGCAGAGAAAAAATACACTCTATTCCTTTATAGTATTATTTTCTTCATAGTCTATATAGAGAAGAAAGGAAAGACTAAAGTTATTTTTCATTATATAAAGTCACTCTGGCAAAGTCATTTTATTCAAATAAAATGAACAGTTTATATGGGATCTTAAAGTTTCTTATTATAATAAAAACGATATGACTTACTGGGTAAGATTTTTTTTTCTGACAATATGTGTCAGAAGGTGCTTTTCTACTGTTTTGTTGACACCAAAGCTGTTCATTGGAGATGCATGTTCTAAACCCCACAAAACCTACAGAGAAACATACTCTAAATTTCTAAGTACTGATGTTTTCTTAAGTACATTTCTTATCTTGATTTTCATATTATTTATTTGATTATCACATTTCTCTAAACTTTTTTACTAGAATGTAGCTATCTTGGTGGCAGTAACTATGTTTTAATCATCCTTTTATTCTTTGTAACACCTTCCATTTTCTTGCATATGGCATGCATGAATAAAGTTTTTCCCTTTGAAATAAATGGATTGATTCAAGTATTATTACTTAGGTTCTATTAAGGATGCAAGTTATAGATAATCGACATCTAAACACTGTTTAAAGTAAAAGTTTGATTTATAGCTTATTATCTTTATTAATTTGCCTTGAAAATCTATGTTCTCTGTACATATAATTTGTCCATCATCTAGTCATTCAAAACTCATATTGAGAAAAACAGAGAATTATAAAGTAAGGTTAGTGTTAATGATAGATATTCAAAGGAAACCTGTACATTATACCACATTCCAGTTGTAAAAAACCTATGTTGTACCCTGTATCAAAAGAGTCAACAAACTCTTCTTGCAAAGGGTCGGAAAGTAAAGATTTTGGGGTTTGCAAGCCATACAGTGTCTGTTGTTACTAAACTGTGTGGTTTGATCATGAAAGCATTAATAGACAATACATAAACAAATTAATGTGGCTATGTTCCAATAAAACTGTATTTAAGAACACCAAAATTTTCATTTCATGTATTTTTAACGTATCAAGCAACAACATTCTTCTCTTGATTTGTGTGCAACCATTTACATGTGTGAAAACCCTTCTTACTTAGCTCACAGTGGTTACAAAAATAGGCAACTAACAGGATTTACCCTTGATCCAAAGATACAACCCTTGTTGTATCAGAGAATGTCATTCATTATTAGTCACACCCACATTCACAGCCAAATACACTTATAATTCTCATTGAGCTAGTTTTCAATTATGAAGGACGAATATCCTATTTTTATTTTATTTTAGACACTATATGTCCTGAAAATTGAAATTAAGTGAAACTGAATTATGTTAAAGAAGTACATTAAATAGTATAAATTTGATAACAGCATGCAAATATGTATACATATACATTAAAGTAATCTTAATGGACAAAAATTGGGCTATATATTATATTTAACAGAATTGAATTCAAAACGTAGATTTATCTTCCGACCCTTAAAAATAACTTTACAAAAGACTTTTTATTCTAGCCCAACTATGATGAAGTTAAAAAGAAAGAAAGAACTTCAAAAATTAGTTACATTTTATAACAGGGACACACTGATATTTTTCTCTTCTCATAGATTTTATTCATTTCAGCCTATCAAAGAAATTTGGCACAGTAATTATTTTGTTATTCACAGATGGAACCAAGAATTTTAACATAGACTTTTCTCTTAAAATTTGCTGACCTTTTTTCTTTTCCTTATTTATATTTGACACTAACAAAAGCCTTTAGTCAAATTTAATACAAACTGCAATCTAATAATTGGAACCAAACAGAAAATTCAACCCTTAACTCTGTCATTACTTGTACTGGCCTCTGACCACTTTAAGAATAAGAATGAGGAAATAAAGAATCCGCAATAGATGTTTATAAATATATTTAGTAAGTCCCTTCAAGAACACATAAACTCAAGACATTAGACATTTTTCCCTTTATCCTTCTGATCTTTGTGTGTGTGTGTGTGTGTAACTTGTGGTTTTAATAATAATCTGTTAGTTGTCTAGTGCTGCTGTAACAGAAATACCACAAGTGAATGGCTTTAACAAGCAGAAATTTATTCTCTCTTCTAGTCTGGGAGGCTAGAAATCTGAATTCAGGGTGACAGCTCCAGGGGAAGGCATTTCTTACCATCAGCTCTGGGGAAAGGTCCTTGTCACCAATCTTGCCTTGGGTCTAGGAGTTTCTCAGCACAGGGATCCTGGGATCAAAGGACATTCTCTTTTCATGGCTCTTCTTGCTTGGTGTAATAAGGTCCCTCTCCTCTCTGATTGATTCTGTCTTTTATACCTCAAAACAGATTGACTCAGGATACAACCAAATCCTGTAGATTGACTCCTACCTCATTAACATAACTGCCTCTAATCCTGCCTCATTAACATCATAGAGGTTAGGATTTACGACACATAAGGATAATGACATCAGATCACAAAATGGTGGACAACAACGCAATAGTAGGAATCATGGCCTACCCAAGTTGACATACATTTTTTTGGGGACACAATTCTATCCGTAACAATCCCCATGTATGAACTTTGATGCTCATTGATTCTTGTTTTTTCTAAGTTTTATTTTCTGGACAACCTCATTCATTTGTTCTGAGTTAAACATTTAACTCTGGCCTTTTATTTGGAGGAGATGGGTGGATGTGGGAAGAGATGGTGTTTTCACTTTGCCCATAAAAGCACAGAATTTTGACATGATCAATATTTTACAAATATGAATGTATTGAGGAGTACATTTTTACATGGCTATCTAAATATAAAATTTTAATTATTGTATTCATCAGACATTCCTGACCAACTTCTAAATCATTTCTGTACTTTACTCCATTGACATTTCCCTATTTAAAAAGTATGAACCAAAGTTAAGAAATAGACACTCATGCCAAGGAAACAGTTCAACATTTTAAGATGTACCAAAAAAAAAGGAATTTTGGGTAATCCAGAACAAAAGTTTTCAAAGTGTATGCTAGTTGACTTGTAAAGTTTGTAATAGTTTCAATATGAAAATACTAAGTGAGAAAGGATGGAGGTCGTTGGTGATTTAGTGGTAGAAGTCTCACGTTCCATGCAGGAGATCAGGTTCAATTCCCTACCAATGCACCTAATACACAGCCACCACCTGTCTGTCAGCAGAAGCTTAAGAGTTACTAAGATGCTGAACAGGTTTCAGCAGAGCTTCTAGACTTAGACAGACTAGAAAGAAAGGCCCGGTGATGTACTTTGGAAAATCAGCCAGTGAAAACCCTGTGGATAACAATGGTCTTGTGACCAACTGATCATGAGATCCTGGGCAGAGTTTCAGGTCATGCATTGGGTCACCATAAGTCAGGGACCAACTGGACTCAGCTAAAAACAGCAACAAAATGAGATTTTCTCATAAAACTAAAAAAAAAAAAAATACGTATCATAAGATTCCATCTAGTTAAACAAATTGCAGTCTTTATGTTTGTATTTGTTGTTTTTAGGTGCTGTCCAGTTAGTTCTGACTCATAGCCACCCTGTGTAAAACAGAAGGAAACCCTCTCTGGTCCTGTGCCATCTTCACAGTCTGCTATGTTACAGCCCATTGCCGCAGCCACTGTGTCAATCTGTCTCGTTGAGGGTCTTCTTCTTTTTTGCTGACACTCATTTTACCATGTGTGATGTCCTTCTCCAGGGACTGATCCCTCCTGATATGTCCAAAGTACATGAGACAACGTCTCATTATCCACTCTTCTAAGGAACATTTTGCCTGTACTTATCCCAAGACAGATTTGTTCATTCTGGCAGTCCATGGTAGAGTCAATATTCTTTGCCAACACCATAATTCAAATGCATCAATTCTTCTTCTGGCTTCCTTATTCAGTGTCCAGCTTTCACATGCATAAGAAGTGATTGAAAATACCACAGCTTGGGTCAGGTGCACCTTAGTTTTCAAGGTGACGTCTTGGCTTTTCAACACTTTAAAGAGGTCTTTTGCAGCAGATTTGCCCAACACAATACATCATTTGATTTCTTGACTGTGGCTTCCATGGGTGTTGATCGTGGCTCCAAGTAAAGTGAAATCCCTGACAACTTTGATATTTTCCCTGTGTATCATGATGTTGCTTATTGGTCTTATTGTGAGGATTTTTGTTTTCTTTATTTTATTTATGTGTATTCATGTATGTATAGAACACACACACGTGTGCATGAGCACACACACACATATATATGATCTTTTGACAAAAAAAAAATTTAGTAACTAAATTGGAGTGGAGAATGATTTCAATTGAGGTCTAAATTGGAGGTTTTGAATATCCAGTAGAAGAAATATCTAGAAACATAGAGGAGAAAATAAAGACATGAGAATCATTGTGAAAAAAATAAAGACAGATGAATCCAGGACATTTAATATACAAAATAACAGAAGGAGAAAAAGGAGTAAAGGAGTAAATAGAGGAGAGGAAATAATTATCCCAACACAAAATAAATAATTTCCCTAAAATGAATAATGATCTGAATATGCAAAGTGTTGACATTGTTTGGAGTATGATTGGTGGGAAAACAACAGAAACTTTGGGGAATTCAAAAATTAAAAGAAAATCCTAAAAACTTCCACTCAGAAAAAACAAGTACTTAATAAGGAAATTAGATTTCTCTTCCCCCATACCCCAACTCCTCACTTATTGACATAGTTAGATTCTGAAGACCAGGTCGTTATGTGATAAATGGCATTATACAAAAATGGATGATGGCCACGCCACGTCATATCATAAAATGGAGGATGACTACATCCTTCCATAACTGCCAAACTACATCATTCCATAACTGCCAAATTACATCACTCCATAACTACCGAATTTAATCATTACGTAGCTGCCAAACCACTGAGAATCATGGCCCAGCCAAGATTAAACATAACCTTAACCATTATAGCCAGCTTTACTCTCACCTCGCACTTCTGCTCTTGTTACTGGCAGACTATGTCATCGTTAACGCACAAATTACCAGATAGTAGATTTTTATTATGATCATAAATGAGAAATGTTGGATAATGAGATGGTTGATAAGTGATGAGTAAGTGTACTGGAAACCATAAGACTGCAAAAATATTTACAATTGCTGAAAGAAAAGGGCTGTACTATCCAAAACCCTGTAGCCAGCAAAGATGTAATTCATTTGACAAAATGAATTAAGTTACTTGTGCATACCAAAAGAAAACATATCACTTACTCTTCTAACTGAGTAATACTTGACAAAAGACTCTAGCAAAGAAATAAAAGAACCAGAAGGGAACCTTAACAAAGGGGAAGATCCAGAGGAGAAAAATCAGTTATGAGTAATAAACATCAGAATATCCATTTTTAAGTTCAAATTAACAGACTGTGTTCTATAAGTGATAAATTAGTATTCTTGGGAAGGAGAATGACACGCTACAAAGGATAGTAATAATAGCTGTTTACTAAAAAACGTGTTGCATCTAAGAAAAATTTAAGCATCTTTGATAGAGTAGTGTTTCTTAAAATGGAGTAAAATTGTTGTAAAGGCCCTCCGTAATTTTACTAAGGGGAGGCAGTGGGATACAGTGTAACCTAGCCTGAAAATATGTTTGTGCTTTTTTTCTTTTGAATAATAGTGTAAATACATGCAGAGAAAGATAAAAGAAAGTAGCCATTAATGAAATAAAAAATTAAATAAAAAGAAAAAACAAATGAAACTAGGCTAAAACAATAAAGGGCCCAAATTAGTAAGAAAAAAGAATTCGATATATAGCAATTTGATCAAAACATAAGGATGAGAAGGAGAAACAAAACCTTAAAATAATTAATCAGCAAATAAAGATGTATGAAAAAACCCAACGACCAGTTTTTTACACTATATGTGAAATGACTACATTCTCCCATTAAATACCAAGTTTCAGATTTGAAGAAATAAAATTCAACAAGTAGTAAGAAAAGACTAAAAAAAAGTGATAAGCAAAATATACTATAATGTAAATATCAGATGAGCAACATTTAAGAATAAAATCACTAAAAGTGGTAGATAAAACATAAGAAAATGTAAACAATTCTGAATAGTATAAGCAAAGAAACTAAATATAAAAACATACAAAATCTTTTTTAATTTTATTGTGCTTTAGGTGAGTTTACAGCACAGATTAATTTCTCATTCAAAAATTTATACACAAATTGTTTTGTGACAATGGTTGCAATCCTCACAACGTGTCAGCATTCTCCCCCTTCCCTTTAAACTCAGAGTTCCCAGTGTCCATTCATCCAGTTTTCCTGTTCCTTCCTGCCTTCTCTCTTTGCTTTCAGGCAGATGCTGCCCATTTGGTCTCCTATACTTGATTGAACTAAGAAGCACATTCCTCACGTGTTTTACTGTTTGTTTTATAGGCCTGTCTAATCTTTGACTGAAAGGTGGACTTCAGGAGTGGTTTCACTTCTGAATTAGCATGAAGTCCAGGGGCCATAGTCTCTGGGGTTCCTCCAGTCACTGTCAGATCACTAAGTCTGTTCTTTTTTGGAGGAATTTGAATTTTGTTCTATGTTTTTCTCCCGCTCCATCAGGGACCTTCTATTGTGATCCCTGTAAGACTGGTCGGTGGTGGTAGCCGGGCACCATCTTGTTCTTCTGGGCTCAGGCTGGTGGTGGTTGTGGTTCATACGGTCCTTTAGTCCTTTGGATTAATATTTTCCTTTTGTCTTTGGCTTTCTTCATTCTCCTTTGCTCCAGACGGGATGGGACCAATAGATGTATCTTAGATGGCTGCTAGCAAGCTTTTAAGTTTCCAGATGCTACTCACTGAAGTAAGATATAGAACATTCTTTATGAACTACGTTATAACAATTTACCTAGATGTTTCCGAAGACCATGGCCCCAGCCATCAGTCCCACTAACTCAGTCCCTTAAGGTGTTTGGATGTATCTAGGAAGCTTCTATGACTTTGTCTTGGTCAAGATGTGCTGACTTCCCCTGTATTATGTGTTGTCCTTCCCTTCACAAAAGTTAACACTTGTGTATTGTCTAGTTACTGATTTCCCTTCCCTATGCACCCCCTCTCTTGTAACCATTAAAGATTTTTTTTTCTATTTGTAAACATTTTCTTGGGTGTTTAAAATAGTGGTCTCATACAATATACGTCCATTTTGATTGACTTGTTTCACTCAGCATAGTGCCCTCCAAATTCATCCATGTTATGAGATGCTTCACAGATTCATCATTGTTCTTTATCTTTGTATAATACTCCATTGTGTGTATGCACCATAACTTGTTTATCCATTCATCTGTTTATGGGCACTTAGGTTGTTCCCATCTCTTTGCTATTGTGAATAATGCTGCAGTGAACATGGGTGTGCATATGTCTATTTGTGTGATGGCTCTTAATACTCTAGGATATATTCCTAGGAATTGGATTGCTGGATCTTAGGGTTTCAATTTCTAGCTTATTGAAGAGGCACCATATCGTTTTCCATAGTCATTGTACCATTTTACATTCCCACCAGCAGTGCATAAGAGTTCCAATCTCCTGCAATCTCTCCAACATTTGTTTTTGTTTTTTTTTTTGTTTCCATTTATGTAGGTCTCTTTTGGTTTCTTCCAATAGTATTTTGTAGTTTTCTTTCAATAGTATTTTGTAGTTTTCTTTGTATAGGTCTTTTATGTCCCTGATTAGATTTATTCCTAAGTATTTTCTCTTTTTTAGGGGCTATAAATGGCATTGCTTTCCTCATTTCCTTTTTGAAGTTCTCTTTTTTGGTGTGTAGAAATCCAACTGATTTTTGTATGTTGATCTAGTATCCTGCTACTTTGCTGTATCTTTCTATTAGTTCCCATAGTTTTCTTGTGGAATTAATAGAATTAATTTGAGAGTATTGTTTCTTTTTCTATTATCTTAAACAGTTTGAGTAGTACTGGTGTGAGCTCTTCTCTGAATGTTTGGTAGAATTCTCCAGTGAAGCCAACCAAGCCAGTGTTTTTTTTTTCTTTTTTGTTGTTGTTGTCATTGGGAGTTTTTTTTTTTTTTTTAATTACCTCTTCAATCTCTTATTATGGATCTGTTCAAATTTTGTATATCTCAGTGCAGGTAGTTAGTGTATTTCTAGAAATTTGTCCATTTTTTCTAGGTTCTCAAATTTGTTGGAGTACAATTTTCCATAGTATTCTGTTATGATACTGTTTATTTCAGTTGGGGCTGTTGTAATGTCCCCCATCTCATTTCTTGTTTGGATTATTTGCTTCCACTTCTGGTTTTCTTTTGTCAGTTTGGACAAAGGTTTGTTGATTTTGTTGATCTTTTCGAAGAACCAACTTTTGGTCTTGTTGAATCTATTGTTTTTCTGTTGTCTATTTCATTTATTTCTGCTCTAATCTTTATTATTTCCTTTCTACTGGTGCCTGTCTTCTTTACCTGTTCTGTTTCTATTTGTTCGAGTTGTAAGGCTAATGTTTTGATATTGGTCTGTTCTTTTTTGCTGTGTGCATTTATTGCTATGAATTGACCTCTGAGCAAAGACTTTGCTGTGTCTCAAAGATGCTATTATGATGTGTTTTCATTCTTCTTTGATTCTAGGAATTTTTTGATTCTCTCTTGGGTTTCTTCTATTACCTAACTATTTTTAAGCAAGTTGTTTTTCAGTTTTCATGTATTTGATTTTTTTCCTTGCTCTTCCTGTTGCCAATTTCTGATTTTATGACATTGTGATCAGAGAGAATGTTTTGTATTAATTCAATGTTTTGGATTTTACTATTACTTTGTAGCCTAAAATATGGCCTATTCTGGAGAATGTTCCATGTGTGTTGGAAAACAATGTATACTTTGCTACTGTTGGTTGGAGTGTTCTATATATCTCTATGAGGTCAAGTTGGTTGATTTCAGCCTTTAGAGCTTCTGTATCTTTGTTAAGTTTCTTTCTAGATGTTCTGTCCTTTACCAAGACTGGTATGTTGAGGTTTTCTACTATTATTGTGAAACTGTCCATTTCTCTTTTCAGTGCTGTTAGAGTTTATGTATTTTGAAACCCTGTCATTGGGTGCATAGATATCTATTAAGATTATGTCTTCCTGGTGGATTGTCCCTTTAATCATTATATAATGTCCTTCCTTGTCTTTTATGCTTGATTTTGCCTTAACACCTATTTTATCTGAGATTAGTATTGCCACTCCTGTTATTTTGTGTTACTGTTTGCTTGAGGCATTTTTTTTATCTTTAGATTTTTAATATATTTATTTTTTTGGTCTAAGGTGTGTCCCTTACAGAGAGCATATTGACAGGTTGTGTATTTTTAAATCCATTCTGCGACTCTCTGTCTCTTTGCAAGTGCATTTAAGCTATTTACATTCAGTGTGATTATCAATAAGATATGAGTTTACTGCTGTCATATTGTTGTGCTTTTTTTTTGTGATGCTGATGTTTTCTTTGTTCCTCTTTTACTGTGCTGAGTTCCTTTTGTTTGTGGATTTTCTTTTCTTTTCTTTCTTTATTATAGATTTTTTGCTTACTAAGTCTTTGTTTTTCTTCTTTTTTACTTTTATGAGTAAGTATGTTAATTTTCTTTGTGGTTACCTTGAAATTTACTCTTATCTTCCTAAGTTTGAAAGGTTTTTTATTACTTGATAGTGCCTTGACTTCCTCTCCTTTTTAAAATTTCTATACCTACACTGTTGATTCCCCCTTTTATTGCTTTGATGTTGTCATCATTTACAGATTGAGGTCTCTGTTTTCCTGTTTTAAGTCTTTTAGCTTTGTTTCATTACTGAGAGTTCTTTACCTAGGTTGCTATCTGGCTGATGCCGTCATATGACCTAGACTTCATTTGTTGTCTGATGTTGTTGGTTCTCAAACCAAAGGATTCTCTTTAATATTTCTTGTAAATTTGGTTTGGTTTTTAGGAATTCCCTAAATTTCTGTTTATTTGGAAATGTCCTAATTTCTCCATTGTATTTGAGAGAGAACTTTGCAGGACGTATTATTTTTGTTTGGTAGTTTGTTTGTTTGTTTTTCTTTCAAGGTTTTATATATGTACTTCCATTGCTTTCTTACCTGCATACTTCCTGTCAAGTAATAAAAACTTAGTCTTATTGTTTCCCCTTTGTAAGTGACTTAATTTTTCTAGAGCTTCTCTCAGGGTTCTTTCTTTATCTTTGGTTTCGGAAACTGTGATTCTGATATGTCTTGGTAACTTTCTTTCGGAGTCTGCCCTACATAGGATTCATTGTGCTTCTTGGATATGAGAAGAATTAGAAAAACAAAATTATTGTCTTAGTAATCTACTGCTGCTATAATAGAAATATCACAAGTGGATGACTTTAACTAACAGAAGTTTATTCTCTCACATTCTAGTAGACTAGAAGTCCAAATTCAGTGAATCAGCTCCAGGGGAAGGCTTTCTCTGTCAGCTCTGGAGGAAGGTCCTTGTCATCAGTCTTCCCCTGGAGTAGGAGCTTCTCCATGTAGGAATCCCATGTCCAAAGAATGTGCTCTGCTCCAGGTGCTTCTTTCTTGGTGGTATGAGGTCCCCTGCTCTCTGCTTGCTTCCCTTTCTTTTTATCTCTTATAAGATAAAAACTGGTTCAGGTCACACCCCAGGGAAACTCCCTTTACATCAGATCAGGGATGTGTCTTGAACAAAGGCATTTCATCCCACCCTAATCTTCTTCAACTTAATCCAATCTTGTCTCATTAACCACAGGCAAAGATTAGGATTTACAACATATATATGAAAATTATATCAATCACTAAATAGAGAACAACTACACTATACTGGGAATCATGGCCTAACCAAGTTGACCCATATTTCACAATGCAATCCATGACAATTATCATACAAAATTTTTCTCTAATTCTTTTGATTTTGGAACAATCTAATCAATGAATAACTAAAAAGATCATAGATAAACAAAGTAATAAAATCAGCACACTCAAAATAATATAAGCACAAATAAAAGGAGATAAATTATGTCTCCTAAGGCATTATATATAAAATAAGTAAAATACTTGGCTAGAAGGAAAATTTTAACAAAAAATTTAAAATCAAAGATTTTACAATTCAAATCTTTATGTTATTTTAGATGATTAATAAAAGGTGGCCAAAAAGTTTTAGGTGCTTAGAAATTATGCAACAAGGATTGTCATAAACTATATCAAATCTGAAATACCAAACTACAAAGCCTAACAAATTGTCACTTTGTACAACATGGAGACACAGATAAATCTGTATTCTGATAATAAATCTATAGATTGAATTATATTCATTGTAAACCAGAAAGAATAAATACTCAGTCTTGCCACTAGCTCTAAAGATTATAAATAAAAAAAAAAATCAAATAAAACTATTCTGAAAACTTTGTAAATATAAAAGCTAAAAGAAATGAAATTAACAGAAATAAATGTACAATGTACACATACATTCAAAATCTTGTTGTTTAAAACTATGAGTTAAAAACTGATTTGTGTTTTGTCTCATAATAATTTTACATTCTCTAGAAGATTTATATATCTTGCTGATCATTTGACTATTTTCTCATTTTCTGCTTCTGCACTTCGTGTGTTGGTATACTCTAGTACGTTTTCTCTGATTCTAAGTTATACAACAATCTAGTAACCAATTTGAGATTATCTAACTGAAAACAGTTAACATGTTCAGCTGCTAATCAAAATTTGGCTATTCAAGTTCACTAAGAGGCACCTCAGAAGAAAGGTCTGGAAAGCTACTTCTGAAAAATCAGCTATAGAAAACTCTATGGAGTAGAGTTATACTCTGACTCACATGGAGTCACTGTGAGTCACAATCAACTCAAGAACAAGTATTTTTTTTTATATAGCTTACGAAGGCATTGGTGGTTCAGTGGTAGAATTCTAGCCTCCATGCAAAGACCTAGGTTTGAGTCCTGGGCAATGCAACTCATTCACAGTCACCAATAATCTGTCAGTGGAATCTTGCACATTGCAATGATGCCAAACAAGTTTCAACAGAGCTTCCAGACTGAGATGGACTAGGAAGAAAGGCCTGGTGATTTACTTTGGAAAATGAACCGATGAAAACCCTACAGATCACAACATTCTAATCCACAACGGATTATGGAGATAGCGCAGGACCTCATAGTTTTCCCTTCTCTTGTGCATGGAGTTGCCACGAGTACAGGGCAAACTCAACAGCAGCAAACGACAAGTTATAATGAGCATTACTCTCCAACAAAGTCTTTGCTGCAAACAGAGATGCTTTCATTCAGTTATTTACTACCTGGAAAGACCTGAAAATCAGTGATGGAGCAATGTGTGGTCACATGACATGCTGTCTAAGCACTATGGAGCTTTCATAGTAATTATTTATCATAGGAACTTGGAATTGAGATTCAAAGAAAGCAAATAAATGACTGTCAGCACCAATGAAGTTGTATAAACTGGGAGCTTTGCAGTGGCCATATACCCTCAGAAGCAATATGAAGCCCTGAGGTGAAGGGAGAAAGGTAAAGTATAAGGGAGAAGAAATAGAAAAAAATAAGGAATGGTTTCCAAGTTCCCATCAATTTACTTAGATTCTATGGGTTATTTCAATTCACTTCTAAAAAAAATTATATTCTTACCGGTATTATATACAAAGCTCTGGTAGTGCAGTGGTTAAAACACTTGACTGCTAACCAAAATGTCTGTGGTTTGAAACCACCAACAGCTCCACAGGAAAAAGATGTGGCAGTCTACTTCTGTAGATTTACAGCCTTGGAAGTCCTATGGGGTGGCTATAAGTCGGAATCAACTCAATGACAGTGGATTTGGTTTATATATATATTTATTTATATTTATACAAAATACATACATTTATGTACATATATTTCAAAAGCAAAAATGAAATAGAATGCAGACAGCAACATGGGGCTATAGACAGAAGCACCACACCATCCTTCCACAGCAAAGACCCAAAAAACTAAGTAAAACAGACACAAATGTCAATTCTGGAACCCTAAGCCTCAAAAAAAGAGATGAAGAACTCAGCCAAGCACTGAATGGAATAAGAAACTGACAGAGAACAGAGAACTAGGAGAGATACATGCAGAGGTCCCCTATCAGTTAACACAGCAAGGATTCTCCATTTTGGACTCCTGGTGGAGACTGCACACAGGCCGTATGGGAAAGTGGCTTCAAGAGCTCCCAGCAGGAGACAGACCACCTGATAACCGGCAATATATGCTTTCCCACCTTCCTATCCTTCTCCCCTCACTCTACCTCTGCTGATTCCTAGCTGGCTGCAGTAGCTCAGCTAGCCGGGAATTGCAGGGTCCATGCCACTTGGATTTGCCCCTCCCAAATCAGAGACAGGAGACAGAACAACCGCTGGATCTGCTCTGTTGTACCATAGCTGAGCAACTGGCCCTGTGCATTGGACAAGGAGGTGAAAAAAGTATCATGCTCACAGATGAGCAAACAACAAAGAACACATAGCCCACCTGTCATGGATCAAGTTGTATCCTCCCAAAATATCTGTCAACTTGGCTGGATCATGATTCCCAGTATTGTATGATTGTATACCATTTTGTAATCTGATGTGATTTCCTTATGCATTGTAAACTCTATCACTATGATGTAATAAGATGGATTAGCAGCAGTTACAAAGATGAGGTCTACAAGATTAGATAGTGTCTTCAGCCAATCTCTTTTGGGATATAAAAGAGAGAAGCGAGCAGAGACACATCGGAAACTCATACCACCAAGAAAGCAGTGCTGGGAGCAAAGTGCATCCTTTGGACCTCAGGTTCCTGTGCTGAGATGCTCCCAGACCAAAGCAAGACTGATGCATCACAAGGAGCTTCTTCTAGAGCCAACAGAGAAAGCATTCCCCTAGAGCTGATGCCCTGAATTTAGACTTGTAGCCTACTAGACTGCAAGAGAATAAATTTTTCTTTGTTAAAGCCATCCACTAGATAACTAAGACACCACCTTTTCAGACATAACCAAATAAAACAAAAAAGCAGGACCAAACCAACAAATCTACAATCAATAAATGAAGAAAATAACTACAGAAAGTCCCTAAGACAGCAGACAGTACAAAAACATACATAGAAAGACAAGATGGTTCCAGTAGGTGTCCAAAATAAAACACTAGATTAGTTTCCAGTAGAAGAAAAAGCAGTATAACTACTTGATAGGGAATTCAAATCTCTAATATGTAGAGCTATCCAAGAGTTGAAGCAAAAAGTAGACAAAAATGAGGAAAAAATAGACAAATTCATGGAAAATACAGACAAAAAACTGGAAGAATTCAGGAAAATAATACAGGAACAAAATGTCAACATAAATTCACAACTAGAAATCATAAAAAAAATTAGAAATCTAAAAGATAAACAAGATTTCAGAAATGGATAGTGTCACAGAAGGCTGAGGAGCAGGTTTGAAATGATGGAAGACAGGATCAGCGGAATTGAAGACAAACACTTGGATATAACCCTAAGGAAAAAACAGAAAAAAAGAATGAAGAAAAATGAAGAAACCCTGAGAATTACGTGGGATACAATCAAAAGCAAAAATTTGTGAGTGATCAGAGTTCCAGAACAGGAGAAAACAGAAAACACAGAGAGGATAATTGAAGAACTGCTAACAGAAAACTTCCCTAATATCATGAAAGATGAAACACTGGCCATACAAGAAACTCAATGAACCTCATATACGATAGACCTCAAAAGAAAATCACCAAGGCATATCATAATTACACTCACTAAAACCAAAGACAAAGAAAGAATCCTGACAGCAGCTCAAGAAAAACAAAAAGTCACATACAGAGGAGAACCATTAAGACTAAACTCTGATTACTCGGCAGAAACCATGCAGGAAAGAAGGCAATAGGATGATATATATAACCCCTTAAAAGAAAAAAAATTGCCAACTAAGAATAATATATCCTCCCAAACCCTTATGCGAACATGATGGTGAAATTAGGATATTTCTAGATAAACAGAAATTAAGGGAACATATAAAAACTAAACCAAACTTACAAGAATTATTAAAGGGAGTCTTTGGTTTGAGAACAAACAACATTAGACCACAGACTGAATCTAGGACACAAGATCATCCCAGCCAGATACGAACTTAGGAAATGAACTCTCAAGGACTATACAAAATCAAAAGATTTACAACAAGGAACCAGAGAGGTTAATCTGTAAATGACAACAATGTCAGAACAATAAAAGAGGAATAAACTGTATAGGTATAGAACTTTCTAATGCAGAGGAATGCAACATGGTACCAAGTAATAATAGACTTGTTCAAACTTAGGAAGATAATGGTAAATTTCAAGGTAAGCACAAAGAAAGTTAACAAACTTACTCATAAAAATAAAGAAGAAAAACATAAAATCTCAGTAAAAACAAAACCTACAAAAACAAAAGAAATGAAAAAAAAATCCACAAACAAAAGGAATTCAGCATAGGAGATTAAGAGGAACAAAGAAAATGTCAACACTACAAAAAAAAGCACTACAAAATGACAGCAATAAACTCACACCTATCAATAATTACATTAAATGTAAATGGCCTCAATGCACCCATAAAGAGACAGAGAGTGACAGAATGGATAAAAAACAGGATTCATAAATATACTGTATACAAGAGTTACACCTTATAAACAAAGACATAAATTTATTAAAAAATCAAAGGTTGGAAAAAAATGTATCAAGCAAACAGCTACTAAAAAAGAGCAGGAGTGGCAATACTAATCTCAGATAAAATAGACTTTAAAACAATATCTACCATAAAAGACAAAGAAAGGCACTATATAATGATTAAAGGGATAATACATCATGAAGAGGTAACCATAATAAACATCTAAGCCCCAATGACAGGGCTCTAAAATACATAAAACAAACTCTAACAACACTGAAAAGAGAAATCGACAGTTCCACAATAATAGTAGGAGACTTCAACACACAACTCTCGGAAAAGGACGGAATATCTAGAAGAAATTCAACAAAGATACAGACAGCTAAAAGGCACAGACAGCTAACTTGACCTCATACATATATAGAACACTCCACCCAACAGCTACAAAGTACACATTTTTTTTCCAATGCACATGGAACATTCTCCAGCATAGACCACATCTTAGGCCACAGAGCAACCCTGAACAAAATCCAAAACATTGAGATAATACAAAGTATCTTCTCTGACCACAACTCCATCAAGGAAGAAATTAACAACAGGAAAAGCAAGGAAAAAAATTCAGTTACATGGAAAGTGAATAACGCCCTGCTTAAAAACCACTGGGTAATAGAAGAAATCGGAGATGGAATCAAAAAATTCTTAGAATCAAATGAGATTGAAAACACATCATACCAAAATTTTTGGGACAGACCAAAGACAGTCCTCAGAGGACAATTTAAAGCAATAGATGCACACATCAAAAAAGAAGCAAGGGACAAAATCAAAACATTAGCTACCCACTTGAACAAAGAGAAAGGGAACAACAAAAAAAAGCCCACAGCCACCAGAAGAAAGGAAATAATAAAGATCAGAGCAGAAAAAAATGTAATAGGGAATAGAAAAACAATAGAAAGAATCAACAAAAGCAGAAGTTGGTTCTTTGAAAAAATCAACAAAATCGACAAACCACTGGCAAACTGACAAAAGAACAAGAGGAGAGGGGGCAAATAATCCAAATAAGAAACGAAATAGGGAACGTTACAACAGACTCAACTGAAATAAAAAGGATCATCACAGAGTATTATGAAAAACTATACTCCAAGAAATTTGAAAACCGAGAGGAAATGGATAAATTTCTATAAACATGCTACCTACCCAAACTAACACAAAATGATGTTGAAAATCTGAACAGAGCCATGATAAGAGAAGAGACTGAAAAGGTAATTAAAAAAACTCCCAACAAAAAAAAAGACCTGGTCCAGATGACTTCACTGGAGAATTCTACCAAACATTCAGAGAAAAGTTTATACCAGTACTACTTAAACTATTTCAGAACACAGACAAAGAAGTGACACTTCCAAATTCATTCTATGAAGCCATGATAACCCTGATACCAAAACCAGGGAAAGACATCACAAACAAAAAAAAAGAAAATTACAGACTAATATCTCTTGTAAATATAGATGCAAAAACTCTCAACAAAACCTAACCAATAGAATTCAGCATCATAGCAAAAAAATAATACACCACGACCAAGTAGGATTCACACCAGGATGCAAGAATGGTTCAACATTAGAAAATCAATCAATGTAATCCACCACATAAATAAAAAGAAAGAAAAGAATCACATGATCATCGCAATTGACACAGAAAAGGCATTCGACAACGGCCAACACCTATTCCTGATAAAAACTCTCAATAAAATAGGCATAGAAGGGAAATTTCTCAACATAATAAAGGGCATCTATGCAAAACTAACAGCCAACATCATCCTTAATAGAGAGAGACTGAAAACATTCCCCCGAGAACAGGAACAAGACAAGGATGCCCTTTATCACCACTCCCTATTTAACATTGTGCTGGAAGTCCTAGCTAGAGCAATAAGGCAAGGAAAAGAACTAAAGAGCATCCAAGTTGGTAATGAAGAAGAAAAACTGTCCTTATTTGCAGATAATATGATACTATACATAAAAAACCCAAAAGACTCTACAAGAAAACTACTGGAACTAATAGAAAGATTCAGCAGAGTAGCAGGATACGAGATGAACATACAAAAATCAGTCAGATTTCTATACACCAATAAAGAGAACGATGAAAACGAAATCAGGAAAACAATACCATTTTTAATAGCCCCTAAAGAAATAAAATACTTAGGAATAAATCTAACTAGGGTTGTAAAAGACCTATGTAAAGAAAACTACAAAACACTACTTGAAGAAACCAAAAGAGATCTACATAAATGGAAAAACATACCATGCTCATGGATAGATAGAGTTGACATTGTGAAAATGGCAATTTTACCCAAAGCTATTTACAAATACAATGCAATCCTGATCCAAATACCAACAACATTCTTTAAAGAAATGGAGCAACTAGTCATTAACTTTATATGGAAAGGGAAGAAGCTTTGGTTAAGTAAGCACTATTGAAGAAGAAGATTAAAGTAGGAGGACTTGCACTATCTAATCTCAGAACCTACTATACAGCTACATTAATCAAAACAGCCTGGTACTGGTACAATGACAGATACATTGACCAAAGGAATACAATTGAGAACCCAGATGTAAATCCATTCACTTATGGTCACCTGTCCTTCCACAAGGGCTCAAAGTCCATCAGATGGAGAAAAGACGGTCTTTTTAACAAATGGTGTTGGCAAAACTTGATGTCCATCTGCAAAAAAATGAAACAAGACCCATAGCTCACACCATATGCAAAAACTAATTCAAAGTGGACCGGAGACCTAAATATAAAGCCAAAAAATATGTTTATAGAAGAAAAAATAGGATCAATGCTAGAGGCCCTAATACACAGCATTAACAGGACACAAACCATAATCAACAACACACAAACTCCAGAAGATAAGCTAGATAACTGGGATCTTCTAAAAATGAAACACTTGTGCTCATCAAAAGACCACCAAAAGAGTAAAAGAGAACCTACAGACTGGGAAAAAAAAATTGGCTATTACAAATCAGACAAAGGTCTAATCTCTAAAATCTGCAAGAAAACCCAACACCTCTACAACAAAAAGACAAATAATCCAATGTAAAAAAGGGAAAAGGAAATGAACAGATATTTCACCAAAGAAAACATTCAAGTGACCATCAGAAACATGAGGAAATGCTGGCTATCACTAGCCATTAGATAAGTGTAAATCAAAACCACAATGAGATACCATCTCATCCTGGCATTAATGGCACGAATCAAAAAAACAGGAAATAACAAATGTTGGAGAAGCCAGGGGGAGATCAGAACTCCTATGCACTGCTGTGGGAATGCAAAATGACATAAGCATTTTTGAAAATGAGATGGCACATCCTTAGAAAGGTAAAAAGAGAAATACCATATGACCCAGCAATCCCACTCCTAAGAATATTTCCAGGAGAAATAAGACTTGTCATACGAATAGACATATGCACATCCATGTTCATTGCAGCATTGTTTACAATAGCAAAAAGATGGAAACAACCTAGACACCCATCAACAGATGAATGGATAAACAAACTATGGTACATACTCACAAAGGAGTATTACACAACGTTAAAGAACAATGATGAGTCTGTGAAGTATCTCATAACATGGATGAATCTGGTGGGCATTATACTGAGTGAACTAAGTCAATCACAAAACAACAAATATTATATAAGACCACTACTGTAAAAACTCATGAAAAGGTTTACACACAAGAAGAAACAATCTTTGATGGTTACGAAGGAGGGGAGGGGTGGGGTTGGAAAAACACTAAATAGACAATAGATGAGTGGTAACTTTGGTGATGGGTAAGACAGTACACAATACTGGGGAAGCCAGCACATCTTGTACAAGGAAAGGACATGGAAGCTCCATAGACACATCTAAGCTCCCTGAGGGAAAGAATTGCTGCGCTGAGGGCTGTGGGGACCATGATCTCGGGGAACATCTAGCTCAATTTGCATAACATTGTTTATAGAGAAAATGTTCTATATTCTACTTTGGTGAATAGCATCTGGAGTCTTAAAAGCCTGTGAGTGTCCATCTAAGATACTTCACTGATCTCACCCCTTTGGGAGCAAGGAAGAATGATGAAAACTGAAGGTACAAGGGAAAGATTAGTCCAAAGGACTAATGGACCACATCTAACACAGCCTCCACCAGACTGAGTCCAGCACAACTAGACAATGCCCATCTACCACCACTGACTGCTCTGACAGGGATCACAATAGAGGGTCCCAGACAGAGCTGGAGAAAAATGTAGAACAAAATTTTAACTTACAAAAGAAGACCAGACTCACTGGCCAGACAGAGACTGGAGAAATGCCAAGAGTATGGCCCCCAGATACCCTTTTAGCTCAGTAATGAAGTCACTCCTGAGGTTCACCCTTCAGCCAAAGATTAGACAGGCCCATAAAACAAAATGAGACTAAAGGGGACAACAGTACAGGGACAAGGACTAGAAGGCAGGAGAGGACAGGAAAGCTGGTAATAGGGAACCCAAGATTGAGAAGGATGAATGTTGACATGTCGTGGGGTTGTTAACCAATGTCATAAAACAATACATGTACTAAATGTTGAATGAGAAACTACTTTGCTCTGTAAACCTGCATCTGAAGTATAATAATTAAAAAAAGAAAGAAATACATTACTATCATTTGCAGCCCAGAGAACCTGGGTAAAAAAAAATCACAGTATCTAATCCACATTTATAGTACGTATGATATACAAGGTACAGTTTTAAGTACTCAAAATATGGATATAATCAGAGAAAAGTCTGTACCCACAGTATATGCATGTAGAATGGGGATGGAATGTTACAATATAACCACAAAATATTAAAATACAGAATATCATTCTTGTTAGGTGTCATCAAGTCAGTTCTGATTTGTAGGGACAATATGTACAGCAGAAGGAAACACTGCTTGGTCCTGCACTATCTTCACAACTGTTGCTATGTTTGAGCCCATTATTGTAGCCACTATGTCAGTCCATCTCATTGAAGGTCTTCCTCTTTTTTGCTGACCCTCTACTTTACCAAGCATGATATCCTTCTCCAGGGACTGGTTTCCAGGGACCAGTCCCTTCTAATCACATGTCCTAAGTACGTGAGACAAAGTCTCACCATCCTTGCATCCAAGGAGCACTCTGGCTGTATTTCTTCCAAGACAGACTTCTTTGTTCTTCTGGCAGTCCATGGTATATTAAATATTCTTTGCCAACACCATGTTCAAAGGCATCAATTCTTCTTTGGTCGTCCTTATTTGTTGTCCAGCTTTCAAGTGTATATGAGGCAATTAAAAATACCATGGCCTGGGTCAGGCACGCCTTTGTCCTCAGAGTGAAATCTTTGCTTTTTAATACTTGAGAGAGATTTTTTTGAAGCAGATTTGCCAAATGTAGTAAGTCATTTGATTTCTTGACTGTTGCTTCCGTGGGCGTTGATTGTGAATCCAAGTAAAATGAAATACTCGACAGCTTCAATATTTTCTCCATTTATCATAATGTTGCTCATTGGACCAGTTGTGAGGATTTTGTTTTCTTTATGTTGAGTTGTCATCCATACTGAAGGCTGTACTCTTTGATCTGCTTCAGTAAGTGCTTCAAGTCCTCTTCACTTTCAGCAAGCAAGGTTGTGTCATCTACGTATCACAGGGTGTTAATGAATCCTCCACTAACCCTGATGCCACGTTTTTCATATAGTCCAGCTTCTCAGATTATTTGCTCATCATACAGATTAAATAACTATGGTGAAAGAATACAACCTTATTGCTCAACTTTGCTGATTTTAAACCACGCTGTATCCTTTTGTTCTGTTCAAACAAATCCCTCTTGGTCTTCGTACAGGTTCCTCATGAACACAATTAAGTGTTCTGGAATTCCCATTATTTGCAATATTATCCATAATTTGTTATGATCCACAAAACTGAATGGCTTTGCATAGTTATAAAAGACAGGTAAATATCTTTCTGGTATTCTCTGCTTTCAGCCAAGATCTATCTGACATGGGCAATGATATCTCTCATTCTACATCCTCTTCTGAATCCAGCCTGACTTTCTGGCAGTTCCCTGTCAATATATTGCCGCAACTGTTAACTTGTAAATGTATTTTAAAAAATAAAGAATAGAAGTAATTCATTCAGTTTAAAGACCTTACAATATATCCCTGAGCTGAAATTAAGCTTGAGTTGCACTTTCAAGCATAAGCGGTATTTAACCAAGTGCAAAATGTGGGAGAAATTGCATGCTAGGCAGCATAAACATGTATAAAGACACAGAGGAGTTACAGAGGTCATTTCCAAGCATCTATAAATAATCAAGAGTGTAGAGAGAATAGGGAGGCATAATGGAGAAAAGGAATGTAAATAAGACAGGCAACAAATTATACACTACCTTTCCCTGATTGTGGTAGGAAGCCACAGAAAAATTTAAAGCTGAATGTTATGATAAATTTCAGAAGAATAGTCCGGAAACAGTATGGAAAATATATAGAGGGACATGAAGGCAAGTGAAGAGATACGTAGATGCAATTTGAAATTTCTGTTTGAAATAAGGTAAATAGCTGAGCTTAGCAGGGGGAAATGGTGGTGGGAAGGAGAGTATGGATTCAGGAGATATCCAGGAGCAGTCCTTCACAAGCACAGGCTCAGGACATTTTCTGAGTTTCTCTGCACTTATCACACAAGTACAAGTAGGAGACTCATTCATAGTGATTGTGTAAGGGTAAATTGGAGAAAATGTGTCAAAGCACCTTGCAAAATTGGAAACTACCAGTATATAGTGATATTAATTATATTAAACTAAGATTTATCCACATTAATATAAATTATCCCCTTTTCCGTTTATATTAGAGATAATATCCATTCTCTTGTTATCAAAATATTGGAGTAATTCTAAAGGAAATTTCACAAACATTTAGAAAGGAGGCAACTGCCTGGATATTTTATCCCAGACAGTCCTTTCAGTTGCTCAGACTACGTTGTTAGTTGTTGTCAAGTCAATTCCAACTCATGACGACTCCATGTCTACAGATTAGAACCCTACAGGATTTTGAAGTGTTTACCTTTCTGAAGCAGATCTCTGGGCTTGTCTTCTGATGCATATCTGGGTAGTTTTGAACCACTAACCATTTGGCTAGTAGTCAGTGCTTAACCATTTGTGCCTCCCAGGGACTAGCTCATTTCATTTATATCAAGGAACCCACCGCTACATACTCACCTTAAATCTCTCTCCCTTAGCATTTCTCATTTCTACTCTCCCTTCTTCTTTTGACATCTTTCTTTATTTTTTACTTTCTGTTTGTATTCCTTCTGCTTCTCTGTCTTCCCAGAGAATATGTTCTTAAAAGGTTCATATAGGCTAGGAATAGAGATTAATTTGAGACTAATGTATTCATGAATTATTTGTTGAGTATTTACAATTTGTCAGGAACTCTTTAAATCCCTAGTGATGCAATGGTGATGAGGCAAACTTGGTCCCTGTCGTCTCAGTGAGTTTATAGTCTAGCAGGTAACATAGTCAATTAAAGAAGTGATCATATGTTATGATTTTTGTATGGAGAGAGAAAGAGAGAAAGATTTACTATGGGATGATAGAAAAGGAATATATGACTGAGGAAGTCAGCCTTTACAAAAGAAACAATTCACAAAGGGCCTTCTTTTAGAGTGAGATGAAGAATAATTATTTAGGGACCGTTGGGGAATGAAAAAGGAGTCCTGGTGGCATAGTGATTAAAGCCCTCAGCTGCTAACCGACAGGTCAGTGGTTCAAACCTACTAGCTGCTCTGTGGGAAAAAGATGTGATAGTCTGCTTCCTTAAAGATTTACAGGCTTGGAAGACCTATGGGACTGTTCTACTCTATACTATAAGGTCACTATGAGTCGGAGTCAATTCGATGGCAGTAGATTTGGTTTTAGTCTGGGGAACAAAAATTGCTCCAGAATACGGGAAATGCCTCCTTATATGCTCTGATGCAAAAGAGAACATGACAACTTCTAGGAATAAAGAAGTTCAGTAGTGCTGGAAAACATGGTAAAGAGAGAAATAGTGAGACAGCCACAGCTGTCAAAAATGTGAAAATTAGTATTGTCTTATGTCATGAAGAATATTGTCATAAGAATCACAGAATGATATCAAGATACACTTTAAAGCATCTTCAGAAAGAACATCTGAATTAGAATCATATTTATAATTATTATCACATTTGTGATTATAAGGAATATGATACTGACTAGAAGAGAAAGGAAAATAATATTTTTATAGAATTAAGTAAATGTTGTATTTCCATAAAGAATTTCTTTGTCTGATTTAATTTTAAAAATAATAAACAATACACTAACTGAGAAACTGATTAAACAGATTAAAATTGCTTTCATGAGGAAGGAAACATACTAGAAAAATAGATGTATAATTGTAGCATAAGTGGATTATTTCTCATGTATAGAGGGCTACTCATTCAGCAATAAAGATACAGAGGACAATTGATAGGCAGAAGGTGCGTTAAGGACTGCAAAGCAGAAACACATCATCTTCACATGGCATGACCTCCATTATCAGCAGAACTGTCACTCATACCCATTCAGGAAAGTACTGGTAGAATTCAAAGGCTGTTACAATTGCAGAGCCAAGAGGAAGAGTCAAGTTACAGGTAAGTAAATTGCCCAACAGCCCGCAACAGTAGAAACTCCTCAAGAAATCATGTAAAGGTTAAAAGTGATATAAAGCCCACTGACCAGCAATGCTGTAAGACCTAGACAGTATCTATTTTAAGTTACAGCCCTTTGATGTTTTTCAAGGACTCAGAAATGTGTTGGAAAATCGACAAACCCCTTTGTTCAGAAGGAAACCAATCTGGATCACTATAATCCTTTCTATTGCTGAAGAAAAATCCTAACCTGTCGACCATCTGAAACTTAAAATTCTGTGGGCTCATTTCTCTCTCTCTCTCTATCTGTCTGTCTATCTATCTATCCATCGATCTATTGATCCATTGAACTACTGATCTGTCCTTGTAATGAAACATCTATTTCTGGTTTACTCAAACTGCTTTTTGGTGTCCAACAAATTTAAGAACAAAATAACATTGCTTTAATAACAATGGGGGAAAAAAATCTACTGTATTATGAAGTGTGAATTTACAACCTAGGTGCCTATCAATGGACAAATAGATAAACAAATTATGGTATGTTCACACAATGGAATACTACACAACGATAAAGAACAATGATGAATCCATGAAACATCTCATAACATGGATAAATCTGGAAGGCATTATGCTGAGTGAAATTAGTCAGCTGCAAAAGGGCAAATTGTATAAAACCACAATTATAAGAACTCAAGAAAAGGTTTAAACACAAAAGAAAACATTCTTTGATGGTTACGAGGGTAGGGAGGGAGGAGGGGGTATTCACTAACTAGATAGTAGATAAGAATTATCTTAGGTAAAGGGAAGGACAACATACACTACAGGGGAAGTCAGCACAACTGGACTAAACCAAAAGCTAAGAAGTTTCCTGAATACAATCAAACACTTCGAGGGACAGAGTAGCAGGGGCAGGGGCCTGGAGACCATGCTTCCAGGGGACATCTAGGTCAATTGGCATAACAAAATTTATTCAGAAAATGTTCTGCATCCCACTTTGGTGAGTGGCGTCTGGGGTCTTAAAAGCTAGCAAGCGGCCATCTAAGATGCATCAATTGGTCCCAATCCACCTGGAGCAAAGGAGAATGAAGAACATCAAAGATACAAGGAAAATATTAGCCCAAGAGACAAAGGGGCTACATAAACCAGAGACTCCATCAGTATGAGACCAGAAGAACTACATAGTGCCCGGCTACCACCAGTGACCACCCTGACAGGGAACACAACAGAGAGTCCCTGATGGAGCAGGAGAAAAGTAGGTTGCATAACTCAAACTCTAGTAAAAAGAACAGACTTAATGGTCTGACTGAGACTGGAGGGACCCCAGAAGACAAGGCCCCCGGACTCTCTGTTAGCCCCAAACTAAAAAAATTCCCGAAGCCAACTCTTCAGACAAAGCTTAGACTAGACTATAAGACATAAAATGATACTTGTGAAGAGTGTGCTTCTTAGCTCAAGTAGATACATGAGACTAAACGGACAGCTCCTGTCCAGAGGCAAGATGAGAAGGCAGAAAGGGACAGGAGCTGGTTGAATGGACACGGGAAACCCTGGGTGGAAAGGAGGAGTGTGCTGTCAAAATATGGGGAGAGCAACTAGGTTAACATAGCAGTGTGCGTATACATGTTTGTCTGAGAAACTAACATGAAGTGTAAACTTTCATTTAAAGCACAAAAAAGAAGTATGAATTTATTTTAGAATTAGAACACTCATATCTTACTTCTATGCTTATACAACACAAGCAAACTTCAAACTTCCAATCTTCTCTTAATCCATTTGTTCTTTCTTTTGGTATAAATTTAATTGACAATTGTAGTCTTAAAATATGAATAAAGCAATTACATATGTGCATCCACAATATCTGTATGTTTTATAGTTGTACATTGTTACTGTAATTATATTTTTATATTTAGATTGTTGCTTTTTTCCTTCCCTACTTCACTACTTCCCTCCTTTCTTTCCTTCCTTCTGTCCTTCATTTCTTTTCCTTTCCTTCAACAATAATGTACCAAACAAACATACAAGTTGTATTTTTCAAACAACAATACTTTCTATTCCATATATTCGTCTTAAAATGTAATTTTGACACTGCTTCCTTGGGGGGATAATCTATGTTTTCTCTCCTTGTGTCTGAATAAGTTTGTAACTACGGAAGGAGTAAGTTCTAAGGCTAGGTAACAACAAGAAAAAAAATGATTTATTTGTCTCACCTGCAGTGACAGTCTCCTTTGGGCACTGAGTCTGAATACCTTGAGCTATCCATGTTGTGAAAAAGTGCAAACTTCATCATGAAGAGAGAATACATGGAAAAGCCCTGATACTGCATAGAACAAGATTACCCAGAACCCCACCCCATCTTCTCCAGGCCTTAGAATTACAGTTGTTGCCACTATCTGAGCACAGTCATGTGGGGGGTCCTGAGACAGAACATCTGAGTCTAGCAAAAAAGATTTGCAGACCACAGAAACAAAGACAGATAATAAAATCATTGTTACTTTACAATGCTAAATTTGGGGTGATTCACTTTGCAGTAATAATGAAGCAGAGGAAACACCAAGTTGCTTTGGGACTCCCAAAGGATTGTTGAAAATGGCCCCTGAGCATCCCTGCATCTTCTTGCAGGGTCAGCCAGGAACACATCACCCAGGGAGTGTTTGTGCAAGCAACAATAAGGGATGAGAGGACAACTCCTTATAGACAAAAAGCAGGTTTGCCTCTTCTTACTATAAAACACCCCAAGCTCAGTGTTACCTCTTACAATGTAACCTGCTGCTGTGTAGGTATTCATCTAGGTCAACCTACGTTTTCCCTATATGACTTAGAAAGTTATAGGAAATGGTACTATGATGCTCATGCTGCTTACTCTGCCTTGTGCAATAAAGTACTTTGACCCAGGAGTCTCATGCCTTTTGCCAGCACCCATGAAACAGTGACAGTCTAACTTGTCAGTTTGTAAGTGGATTAAAATCCCACACCCATTCTCAGTTTCTGTCAAGGATGATACCTCAAACATGCCTTGGAATATCAAGAAACATTTTAGCAGTAGTCGCAGTTGAACTTTTATAGCTTCTTAAGTCTATGTATGATAGCACACTCCATATTCATGGTTACACGGATTGCCTATTTGACCAATGAGAAATTAAAACTTATTTAAAATATAATTTTCTGAATAATTCTTTTATGATAATGGAAGGTCATGAATGGAGTTACTGAAAATCTAAGACAAAACTTAGATTGCTAGATGAAAATTTCATTTTATATTGTTTGAACAAGTGTTTCAAAACAATTTTCTCTTTAAAATTTGGTTCATTATGTGTTCCTGGATTGCATCTGTTGGTGTTAGAATTCACAAACGGCCTTCTATTCTTTGTGCTATGTTTCCTTAACTTCTACCTTCCATTTAAAAAATGTATTCCTTAATTTGCTTCAATGGACTGGCAGGTTCTAAGTTAGTACTTGACAGTTACCATCTGTTTTTAAAAGACTGTGATTGTCTCTTGTGTGCCATAATGATTCATCAATTTGAATATAGACTGGGACAAAATTGTTAAGGACAATTTTATCAAGTAAGTTACTTGCATACCAAAAACAATATGAACATAGTTTATTTTGCAGCATCTTTTTTTTCCTAAAATGGTTTAAGTTCATCACAATTATGTTACTATATATAAAAAGAATCATTGTTATCAGTGATGAGTCAACATTATTAATCCATGTAGTGACACTATTTTTCCTTCTTTGAAGTATATGTTTGGATTCTCAAATATTTAAATTTATGGAAGTTGATACATCAATAATTTCTTCAACAAGTATTGCTACGAACTATAAGCATAATTCCATATGAGATGTTAACGTATTTTAAAGCAAGAGGAGAACTGAGTGATTTAATAGTAGCGTCTCTCATTTTGCAAATTTCAGAAAAGGTGATGCTGATATGTTGCCCAATATCACACAGCAGGTTAAGAGAAGAATCACATTTAAAACACAAGTTTCCTGAATACAAACGATATAATTTAAATAATTTTTTAGTAGACATAGATACATTGCTCTTTCTCTTGCACATTATTTGACACTTATCTCTTATAACTATTTCTCTCTGCAGAAAAGAAAAGTGGCTTTCAGGATCTGGGAGGAAGATTAAAAAAAGGAACAGAGAACAGTATTTTTTATGAAAGATTTAACTGAGCCATATAAATAATTTATTCAAAATATTACACTAGTTGATTTTTATGTAACTTTTTTATATGGAAACATAAAGCAAAAAAGTGCACAGATCAATGACTTTTAACCATACCAGCATACCCGGTAAGCCTCACCCAAATCAATACATAAAACAACATGGGATACCCTTGTGTCCTTTCCCTCTCATTATGCTCTTCAAAATATATTCACTATTCTAACTCCTATCACCAGAGATTAGTTTAGTTTGCTATAAAGTGTTACATTAATGGCATCAGATAGTGTCCTCTTTTGAGTTTCTTATTTCATTTAACATTACACTCTGTTTATGAGATACATCCATCTTGTTCTTGCAGCAATACTTTGTAAATGTTCATTGCTGTACTCTGCATGAATAGTCCACATTTTTAACATATTCAAACATTGATGGACATTTGAATCATTTGAGTGTGAGGTGTTTTGACAAGTACAATGGACATTATTTTATATATCTTCTAATACACACACACACACATTTCTGTTGGTATTGTACCTTGGAATGGAATTTCTGGGTCACCCAGTGTACATAAACTCAGTCTTCATGAATAGCAACAGTTTTCCAAAGTAGTATTACCAATTTACACTCACTTCTGCAATGTATGAGAGATCCACTTGCACCATATCCTTGCCAATAGTTGCTATGGCTTTTCTGTTCTTTTTACTTTCTTTCCTTCTTTCTCTTTCTTTCCTTCTTTCTTTCTATCTTCCTTCCTTTCCTCTCTCTTTTCTTTCTTTCTCTCTCTCTTTCTTTCATCTTCCTTCCTTGCTTCTTTTCTTCTTTCTTTAATTTTTTTTTTTTTTTTATTTTAGCCATACTAATAGCATTAGAGCCCTGGTAATGCAGTGGTTAAGTACTGTGCCTCTTAACCAAAAGGTCAGCCGTTCAAACTCAGCAGCTGCTCCTTAGAAACCCTATGTGGCAGTTCTACGCTGTCATATAAGGTCACTATGAGTCAGAATCGACTCAGAGGCTACAGTTTTTTTGTTTTTGTTTTTTTTTTAATTAGCTATAGTAGTATCTCATTATGGCTTTAATCTGAAATTTTTTTTACTACATTTTATACTACTATTAACAATAATTTTAATTTTTAGTATATTTAAAACTTCAAAAACATTATTGTTAATATTATAAACAGCTAATATTCATTTTTTTTAATTACATAGTTACCCTTTGTAATTTTCTTCATTCTTTCCTTTCATGATGCATCTGTGTTAAATAACTTTATTTCTTCCTAAAAAATGAAATTCTTTAACGCAAGATTGCTGGTGAAAAATTTTCTGTTTTTGTTTATCTCAAAACATTTGTTATTATAACTTTGTTTTTGAAGAATGGTTTAATGAAAATTAAAATTTAAGAATTTTAAACATGTCATTACTTTGCCTTTTATCTTCTGTCTTTTTATTGTAAGTCAGCATTCACTCTCATTTTTTCATCGCTGAAATTGACATGTCCTTTTTATTTTATTTTGGCTGCCTTTAAAGGTGAAAAGAGGTGAAGAAATTGAAGTTGTCAAAGTTTTAATTCTATTTGGATTAATATTCAATGTCCATGAAAGCAGCAGTCAAGAAATCAAATGATATACTTCATTGCACAAATCTGCTGCAAAATACCTCTTTAAAGTGTTAAAAGGTAAAGATGTCAGGGGGCGTGGCCAAAATGGTGGAATAGTTAGAAGCTTCCTATATCCCTCTTACAACAAAGACCTGGAAAAACAAGTGATTTGATTCTATATGAATATCTAGGAGCCCTGAACAAGGCAAAGTTGAGGAATCCATCTGAGTGATAGGGGAGAGAGAGACGGTTTGGAAGAAGCGAAGAGCGCCAGAGCCATGGTGGTGGAACGGCAGCACTGCAGCCACGCCAGTCCACAGTGAAGCAGGCAAACAGCTGTGCTGTGCGCAGGCTTGGGAAGCCGTTTCCACATCAAGAAAGACCCGACAGCAGAGATTCTGCTTGGACACTCCAAACGAGTGAAAAGCAGCTGCCAAGTGGCTAAGAAAAGTACATGCATGTAGCCTTTTGTGGGCATTAAAAAAAAAAAACCCATTTGGGACAAACCTCTCTCCCTTTTACCTCCTCCCTCCACGCTCTGCTCTGGGAGTCTGGTGGGCTGGAAGTAGATCCTAAAGGCGCCCTGATCCATTCTCCTTGCCTTGGAGAGGAAACAAATAAGCTACGGGCTCCCCTAAGTCAGGAACACAGGGTCAGCACAGCTTCTTTGCTAGCACAGGTATAAGAGGTCCACGGACTCTGAGTGCCTTACACCCCTGTATAGACTTGTGGGGACCCATCTCAACAGCGTTAGTCCTCACTACCACCATACAACAGGGCAAACATCTGAAGTTTAACTTCAACTGCTTCAGCTGCGAACTGGCAGATTTATGACTCTTGAAACCCCCCTGCCCCTTAAGTAGGCACTTTTATCGATCTGCAGGAGGGCCTTGAGGACTGGTGGTATCACCTAAAGCTCCCAGTCACCTGCTACAGGAGTCCAAGAAAAAGTGGTGCCCTCGAGTCTTTACAGCCAACAGAGTGGGGTGCTCATAGTCCTGCTGCAAAACTCACCTACCTACTCACCCTAGCGAATAGGGATATGCTTTCCTTTCAGACTCTCAGAAGCAGCCGTCAGTGCCCTGTCTGGCTCAGCACGTGATCCCCTACCACAGGCAGAGACCAGTGCCTGCACTAATCACCCATGCCTCTCTAGGACTGGGGGTGAGAGCCTGCATTACATACTTGATGATCGACTGCCTGAACACCCAAGCTGAACCCATATAGGAAAAGTTAACAGACTCTTGTGGGCACATACTTAGTTACAGAACTAACTACCTGGTGACAGGAAATTAGAGATTCAAAGGTGTCAAAAATCAAACTAGTGCACACGAGCAGCCTATTTGGGCATATCAAAACAAAATAAAACAAGAAGCTAGGTCTCACTAAACAAATACAAAATAAAATTATAATAAATTATTGAGGGCTCAGAGACAACAGTTAATATCAAGTCACATAAAGAGGCAGTCCATGATGGCTTCAGCAGGCTCCCAAAATAAAGAATCAATAAATTCTCTAGAGGAAGAGAACTTCTTGGAATTACAAGAGGCGGAATAGAAATGATTAATATACAGAACTCTTCCAGAAATTAGAAAGGAAATTCAACAGAAGACAGGAACATCCAAGGAACATACAGACAAATTAGTAGTGGAACTTAAAACAGTTATTCAAGAACATAATGCCAAATTTAATAGGCTGCAAGAATCCATAGAGAGACAGCAATCAGAAATCCAGAAGATTAATAATAAAATTTCAGAATTAGACAACTCAGTAGAAAGTCATAGGAGCAGAATTGAGGCAGTAGAAGTTAGAATTAGTGACATTGAAGATAAAGCTCTTGACACCAACTTATTTGAAGAAAAATCAGATAAAATAATTAAAAAGAATGAAAAAACCCTAAGAGTCATGCGGGACTCTATCAAGAGAAATAACCTACGAGTGATTGGAGTACCACAACAGGGGGATAACAGAAAATAAAGAGAAAATTGTTGAAGATTTGTTGACAGAAAACTTCCCTGATATCATGAGAGATGAGAAGATATCTATCCAAGACGCTTATCAAACCCCACATAAGGTGGATCCCAGAAGAAAGTCACCAAGACATATTATTATCAAACTTACCAAAACCAAAGATAAAGAGAGAATTTTAAGAGCAGCTACGTATAAAAGAAAAGTCGTCCACAAAGGAGAGTCAATTAGTGTAAGCTTGGACTACTCAGCAGAAACCATTCAGGCTAGAAGGCAATCGGATGATATATGTAAAGCTTGAAGGAAAATAACTGCCAGCCAAGAATCATATATCTAGCAAAACTGTCTCTCAAATATGACGGCAAAATTAGGGCATTTCCAGATAAACAAAAGTTCAGGGAATTTGCAAAAACAAAACCAAAATTACAAGAAATACTAAAGGGAGTCATACAGTTAGATAATCAATAACACCAATAACACCAGATAACATCTTAAGACTAGAACACAGGACAGAGCAACCACATATTGACTCAGAGACGCATATCAAAAATACATCAAAGCTAAAACATTGAAAATAGGGAAGCAGATATCAATACGTAAAAAAGGACAGCATTAAAACAAAAAAGAGGGACTTAAAAATGGAGACATTGATTTTTCACATGGAGGGGAAATTAAGGCAATATAAAGTAATAAAAGACTGGTATAAACTTAGAAAAATAGGGGTAAATATT
>NW_004444173.1:2770065-2814723 GCF_000243295.1 Trichechus manatus latirostris
CCTAAAAATCAAACACTTATGCTCATCAAAAGACTTCACCAAAAGAGTCAAAAGACAACCTACAGACTGGGAAAAAATTTTTGGCTATGACAAATCTGATCAGTGTTTAATCTCTAAAATCTACAAGATACTGCAAAACCTCAACAACAAAAAGACAAATACCCAATTAAAAAATGGGTGAAGGATAAGAACAGGCACTTCACCAAAGATATTCAGGCAGCTAAGAGACACATGAAGAAATGCCCACGATCATTAGCCATTAGAGAAATGCAGATGAAAACTACAATTATATCATCTCACCCCAACAAGGCTAGCATTAATCCAAAAAACCCAAAATAATAAACGCTAGAGAGGTTGTGGAGAGACTGGAACACTTATACACTGTTGGTGGGAAGGTAAAATGGTACAATCACTTTGGAAATTGATTTGGCGCTTCCTTAAAAAGCTAGAGATAAAAGTACGATATGATCCAGCTATCCCGCTCCTTGGAATATATCCTAGAGAAACAAGAGCCATCACATGAATAGATATATACACACCCATGTTCATAGCAGCACTGTTCACAATAGCAAAAAGATGGAAGCAATCTAGGTGCCCATCAACGGACAAATGGATAAACAAACTATGGTATATCCACACAATGGAATATTATGCAACAATAAAGAACAATGATGAAGCTGTGAAACATCGTATAATATGGTGGAAGCTGGAAGTTATCATGTTGAGTGAATTTAGTCAGTCACAGAAGGACAAATACTGTATAAGACCACTATTATAAGAACTCAAGAAAAGGTTTAAACACAGAAGAAAACATTCTTTGATGGTTATGGGGTTGGGGAGGGAGGGTGAGGGTTATTCACTGACTAGATAGTAGATAAGAATCATCTTGGTTGAAGGGAAGGACAGCACACACTACACGGGAAGTCAGCACAACTGGACTAAACCAAAGCTAAGAAGTTTCCTCAATACAATCAAATAATTTGAGAGACAGAGTAGCTGGGATGGGGAATCTGGGGACCATGCTTTCAGAAGTCGTCTAGGTCAATTGGCATAACAAAGCTTATCAAGAAAATGTTCTGCATCCTACTTTGGTGAGTGGCATCTGGGGTCTTAAAAGCTTGCAAGCGACTGTCTAAGATGCATCAATTGGTCCCAACCACTTAGAGTAAAGGAGAAGGAAGAACACCAAAGACACAAGGAAAGTATTAGCCCAAAAGACAGAATGGGCCACATAAACCAGAGACTTCATCAGCCTGAGACCAGAAGAACTAGATGGTGCCCAGCTACCACCAATGACCACCCTGACAGGGAACACAACAGAGAGTCCCTGATGGAGCAGGAGAAAGGTGGGGTGCAGAACCCAAATTCTAGTAAGACAAGACTTAACGGTCTGACTCAGACTGGGGGCACCCCAGAAAGCATGGCCCCTGGACTCTCTATCACCCCAGAACTAAAACAATTTCCAAGGCCAACTCTTCAGACAGGGATTGGACTGGACTGTGGGACTTAAAGTGATACTTGTGAAGAATGTGCCTCTTGGTCAAGTAGATACAAGAGACCAAAGGGGCAGCTTTTGTCCAGAGGTGAGATGGGAAGGCAGAGAGAGTTAGGAGCTGGTTGAATGTTCATGGGGTATCAGGGGTGGAGGGGAGGAGTGTGCTGTCACAGAATGGGGTGAGCACTTGGGGTCTTACAACAATGTATGTAAAAAAAAAAATTTCTGTATGGGAGACTAACTTGTAATGTAAACTTCATTTAATTACAACAATAAAAAAAAATCTTAAAGATGTCACTTTGATTACTAAGGTTCACCTTACCTAAACTATGGTCTTTTCGCTTGCGTCATATGCATGCGAAAGCTGGACAATGAAAAAGGAAGATGAAAGGAGTATTAATGCATTTTGTGTTAGCAAATAATATTGAATACACCATGAGCTGTCAAACAAACAAATCAGTTTTGGAGGAAGTACAGCCAGAATACTCCCTAAAATCGAGAATGGCAAGACTGTCTTGTTTACTTTGGACTCATCATCGGGAAAGACCAATCACTAAAAAAGAACATCATGTTTAGTAAAGCAGAGGGTCAGCAAAAAAGAAGGAAACCCTCCATAAGATGGTTTGACACAGAGGCTGTGAAGATGGTGCAGGACAGGGCAGTGTTTCCTTCTGTTATATGTAAGATCCTTATGAGTAGGAACCAACTCAACAGCAAGGAACAACAACAACAAAGTTTCTGTTTATTTTTTATTTTCATTCATTTGTTTTTACTATTCTTTATTCTTATCCTTTTTGGCTTTTACAGAACTTAATGTATCTATGGTTGGAACCACCAGCTGCTCCTCTAGAAAAAGAAGTGGTAATCTACATCCGCATATATTACAGCCATGGAAACCGTATGGGGCAGTTCTGTTCTGTCTTATATGGTCGTTATGAGTCAGAATTGACTCCACAGCAACAGGTTCGGGTTTTAAGTGTATCTATATATACATACATATGTATGTATCTATATATATGTACATACATATATATCCATTTCAAATAGTTTATGTTGAACACTTTCCTTTCTCGTTCTGAGACTCCACTTATGTTTATTTTAAAACTTTTCATCATCTCCCATGTAACTCGTATTCTTTTTTTTTTTTTTTCTTCTATTCTTCTTTTTCTGTGTTACATTCTGCATATTTTCTAGGGCCCTGCCTTCCCTGCATTCCACTTTATTAATAATCTGTTCTGCTTTCTTCTTCCGTCATTAAGTTCATATACAGTGAAAGCTGTAACGCAACAGGACTGTCTTGTTTTCTTGGGTCTAGGAAGTTTTCTGCCTTTGACAGGGTGCAGTCTTAACACTTTTCTATTGCTGTTAGTGGAAAATATTTAAGTTTTCCCCTTCTGACAGGTTTCCAGCTTACACAGGTTCCACTTTAGCAATGTAGTTTTTTTTTTTTTTAATTTCAACAATTTTATTTAAATGATTTCTAGAAATTCCATAGAAGAATTCTTTACAGATTGTAGCTTTCTCATAAAATTCTGATTTTTCTTGACTATATTAATTATAATTATATTGTAAGTCTACATCTGATAACTAATATATGCATCAACTGTGGATCTGTTTATATTATTTACTTTTTATCCCTTCCTTTTCTTTCATTTATTCTTTTTTTTTTTTGGTTCCTGTCTCCTGATTTATTTTTTAATTTTTATTGAATGCTGGGTATTTTTATAATAAATTGTACAGACTCCGCATAACATCTTTCCTTGGAAGGAATTTAGTTTTCTTACCTATAGTGTAGGTGCAGGTCATCGTCATCCAGTCTGAAAGTAAGATGGTTCAAAGCGAAGTGGCAAAATTTATAAATGTTGGTCTATTTGCACTTTTGAATTTTCCTAAGACATGAATTTTCATGGGTTTCACTTAGGTACCGGGGAGGTTTCTGGGACCCTTTCTCTATAGTAGACCCTATACTATTTGTTTCTTCTAACTCATTGATATGCTGAATTATTTGCCTAACCCTTTGAACTCTTAGCAGTTAATTTTTGCTTTTTTCTCTTTTGGCCTCTAACTCCTGCACAAGTGTAAAATTCAATAATTTCCTTGAGGACAAAAGTCATGCTGAATATCAGATTCACTACTTTATAGTTCCCTTTTCTCCAGAATAATGACCCTTCACTACAATTGCATCCCTGGACTCCTATATTTGTATAACAAGTATATTTCAACTTCATTTCAAAGCACTATTCATAAAATCAACAAATTTCCCATGGGGAGTTTATGACTATGTAGACAGGCTCACCTCAGTGTATCTCTCTTATTTATTGCATCTTGGTTTCTATGTCCTGTCTTACTTGTTTGTTCTATGATAACTTCAAATTACCAATTTTTATATTTAAATCAACACTTCATTACTTTTCTAATTAGTAGGTTTGTTTTGATACAAACTACTCTACCACTTTTTAAGGTGTGTCTTACCCAAGCCATGGTATTTTCAATTACCTTATATGCTTTTGAAAGCTGGACAATGAATAAGGAAGCAGAAGAAGAACTGATGCACTTAAATTATGGTGTTGGCAAAGAATATTGAATATATGAATGAAATCTGTCTCCGAAGAAGTGCAGCCAGAATATTCCTTAGAAGTGAGGATGGTGAGACTTCATCTCACTTACTATGGACATGTAACCAGTAGGGACCAGTCCCTGGAGAAAGACATCATGCTTGATAAAGTAGAGAGTCAACTAAAATGAGGAAGACCCTCAATGAGATGGATTGACACAGTGGCTGCCACATGGGCTCAAACATAACAACAATTGTGAGGATGGCACAGGACCAGGTAGTGTTTTGTTCTGTTGTGATAAGATTGATATGAGTAGGAGCCAAGTCAATGGCACCTAGCAACAACTCTACCACATCCGGAACTGGAAGTATCATTCATTTGCTTTTGATCATCAGGGCCAAATATCTTTCTTATTTCTTACTGGTTCAGTTAAGGTATAATAATTAACAACTTAGGAAGAACAGATTTATTTATACCCCCACATGAACTTTGAATTTTAAATTTTAGTGTTCTACCTTACTAAGATAACTATTTTCCTTAGAAGATATGACTACATTGCCTCATAGTACACTTACTATCATGTACTGTGATTTTATTTTTTCATGTTATCTCATAAGTATTTTCACATTTCTAAGTAAACTGTACAATTATTTTAGAGACTTAGAGATTATATAATATGATTTTCACTAAGATTTTTTAAAAAAGACTTTCCTAATGTTGAAATTTATGCTGTGCTTGTTAAAAATCTAATTGCAATGATAATCTTTGATTCGATATATTTTTCTGCTTCATAGTGCTTGCGCACTAAATTTTTAGAAATTAGACAACTGGATCAAAAGAAGTGAACACCTTTTCATTTTCTACATAAACCCATATCTTTTTAAAAATATAACAAAACAATTTCCAATTCCATTAGCAACAAATGTTTTACAATGTATTACAATTTCAAAACAATCTTGGTAACATTAGTTGTTATCATTAACAGGGAATTCAATGTAAAATATTTCACCAGGTCTCTCCCATCTGCTTTTCTTGATTACTAACAAAGATAGAAATCTTTCTAAAGATTTTTTTTCCAATTTATATATTCTCTTTTTATTAATTGTTTGTGGATATACTTTGTCCATTTATGTATTGATGATTTTCTGTTTTCTTAGAGACTTTAAAGGGTTTTTTGTAAAATATTTTTGTTCAAATATATTAACGCTTAGTCATAATTATCCAAATTTTCACTCAGCTTATTACTAATACTGCATATTTCAATTACATTTCCAAATATATAAATTACTGTTACATATATGAATACAAACTATAATCCAAGGGAGGAAGGGAGTGAGATATAATCCATCTTAATATTTGTTAATTTGTGAATAAAGCCAATGTTTTTTTCATTAAATTTTTAAATTTCTAAGTTTATTTTAAAACTTTAATATGACAATTTCCATTTTCTAAAATATCTAGGAGACGCACATATGGAAGAAATCTAGGATGTAAACATGTTTAATATTTGACAGGTCTTTTAAAAACCTGGCAAAAGGAGTGTCAAAAATCTCAAGCCAAAGACTACCAGAAACACACCTGCAGTCGAAAAAAAGTTTGGTTTATTGACTTATTGCAAAGAAAGAGAACACACACTTACAGAAATAATAAGATATCTCAGTAAAAAGGCATTCAAAAGGATTTTCCCTTATGTTAATGGAATTTTGGAAAGATTTCAAGGAAACAATTGTTCTGGACTAGATGTAGTCAAGAAGCAGAGATAATTCTATAATTGGTTCTATTAATAAATCTTATCTAAATCATAAGAGGAATGTAGTGAGGCTAAATCTGTAATAAGTCAAAGGCACTGGCCACTTACAATAGTCAAGAGACTGAAATGATTGGTTCTGTTTGAATTTTTTTTTTATTCTTATTACAGTTGGGCAGTAAGTCATGATTATGGAGTGGTCTGATGATCTGAGTCATGATTATGGAGTGGCGTTGCTTTGGTCTCGATCCACAATATTCACAGTGTCCTTGTCAAGTGTTGATATTTTGTGGAATTTATGTTTAACAGGATAATATCAAGACCTAGCTCTGAGTGCCGAACCAGCTTCTAACAACACTAAGGCCTAATTAACAAAACTAGGCTAGTTACTGAAGGTCAAGGGCTGCTTTTCTCCTTCTCAAGGGTACAGAGCATTAGAAAGTATTCCAAGTAACCCATAAAGCATCATCCTTGTACAATATTATATGTTTTGAAGACCACACAGGTCATCCAATAATGCATTCCTCTATTTTTGTATATAAAAGATGGGACTATAATGATTAAAGGACATGACCTGCACTGACCTTAATATATTAAAGTATATTGCTGAGTATAAAACATGGAATTTGCGGGTGATATTACACAATCGTAAGATATTCACAGACAGAGACACTTGACATATTTTTCTTTCACAGAATGCAGAATATTAAATAAAAATAATTTTATGTATTATAAAATAAATAGGATTGGAAAACCCAGAGTTCTGTATTTGAATCTGGATCTTCCCTCTAGTTTTATGCAGTTGCTAGCCTGTCTGTGATTCTATTAATTTTTTTCTTCAAAAGAACAATGATATCCTCTTAAAAGGGTTATATGATATCTACCTTTTGTAGAAGTTTATATTTAAAAACATTGAATATACCTTTTGCTATCAATTGGCAGCCTGTTTCATGAAGCAACACATGGTTATAATAATTTTTGGTTAAATTCACACAATAATGAAAGACTGTTATTATGTGAAGGAAAAAAGCAAATAAAAGAAAGGCCAAAGAATAATGTTGATATGTGATCAACTTAAGTAATTTTATTACAATGTAACTAAAAATTTCTATTTTTAAATCAATGAATTTATATCCTAACATTATTGTTAAATTCTAATAGTCGTATCCAAAATGTTTTATAAATGTACACTTAAAAATTACTAAATCTCACACGCTAAACACAAACAAATTAGAAAGAATATGTTTTCTAAAATCAATTGCTAAACTGATAACCATAAATCTGATGGACCAAAACTCTCTTGAAGTATATCATTAATTCACACACGCACGCACGCACATACACATGCACCCACATACAGGCACACACAGCATTTGCACTGCTTTCAAATGCACGTTGGGCTAAATGTATGTACTCTTGATATACACTGTCCAATACCTCTGGAAATAGTAAATAATTTTTAAGCCACTCTGACATGGTGGCATTTGAGTAGACACCTCAGTAATCAGTCCTAAGATTTTGAGAATATTTGATATATGTAGGCCTTATATTCTTCCACAGTAAATTTATAAAATCATGATTTTATTTCCTGTGCACACACCACACACACCCACAGGAGAGAGAGTTAGAGTAGACAGTCCCAAATTTCCAGGGCCATATCATTTACCTACCTGCAAATATTACATTCCTCCATGGATAAGTTAGGCTCTTTAGAGTAAATATTAAAAAAGTTTCTTCTACAAGTTGGTGTATTTTGGGGTTGAATTTAGGAGTCCCGTTGAGCATTGTTGTAAGAATTTAGCTTGAGCTTCCATAAATATCCCCACCATCTGTGATCAATGGGCCTCACTGGCCAAATCCCAAATTCAGGTTCTGCAAAGACTGGAATCTACCTCTTAACACAGCTGGTAGAGTTGACATCCTCATCTAGCACAGTTTTTTGATTCTGTACTGACAGATTAGATATATTCCTCCAGGTTTGTTACTATTCTCTATGTCAGTTAAACAGCTTTTGGGGGATACTTTGCTGTCAAATGCATTTAGACATTGTGATAATTAAGGTCGTATATCAACTTCACTGGGCCATGATTCTGGCAGTTATGATGTAGTTTGGCAGTTGTGTGATGATGTAATCACCTGTATGATGGGCTCTGCAGTAAGTAGCCAATCAGCTAAAGGCGAGTTTCCTTGGACGTGTGGTTTGCATCCAGTGTAAGTGGACTTTCTGGGAAGGCTAATGGGCTTTTACTCACTCTGCATCCTGCAGCTGGCTCCTGTTTGTCTGACCTCAAGTTGAGCTAGTGGCTACCTGCCATCATACCTGCCAATCTTGGGATTCATCAGTCTCTACAGCCTGTGAGCCTGGTAAGTCCTCCAGTCTGACCTGCGAACTTGGTATTTCCCAGCCTGTACAACTTGTGAGGCATTATCTTGATATAAATCTCTCTCTCTCTCTCTCTCTCTATATATATATATATATTCATAGGCTTTACTCTTTTTGTTTCTCTAGAGAACCCAGCCTAAGACCAACATCTTATACTGAATTTCTGGTTATATCAATGACATCTTTGTTACTTTTCTTTTCCTCCATTTTATAAAAATTCTAAAGTGCAAGAAGGTTTTCCCTTAAAAATTTTTGTTTCTTTAATACTTTATTTTTATAATTTTTGTTGTTGTTGAGAATACGCGCAGTAGAACATATACCAATTAAACAAATTCTATATGTACAATTCAGTGACTTTGATTACATTCTTCAGATTCTGCAACCATTCTCACCCTCCTTTTCCAATTTGTTTCTTCCCCATTAACATCAACTCCCTGCCCTCTAAGTTTCCGGTTTGCTCCTATATAGATAGATCTTTTAAAAAGTACAATGCTGAAGGCAGACACACTTTACTAGTTAAGCTAAACTATTGTTTGGTTTTAAGAAAACTTCAGGGGATGTTTCTGGTTTAAGGTTTAAGGTTGAAAGATTAGTTCAGAGTGATAAGAGTTTCAGGGGTTTATCCAGTGTCCATGAATCCAGAAAGTCTGGATTGCATAAGAATTTAAAATTTTCTTCTGCATTGTCAGCATTTTGGTCAGTATTCTTCTATAGAATCTTTGATCAAAATGTTCAGTAATGGTAGCTGGGCCACATCCAGTTCTTCTGGTCACATAGCAAAGGAGGCAGTTGTTCCCAATTTGTACTGGAACATTGATGATTCAGATATCTCATTGTCATTGTTAATTATATTTGTTATTAAAGTTGTCAAATAGAAATCTTCTTCTAAAAAAATAACAATTACTTAACGAAGTAAAATAGTATTCTCAAGTTTTAATTTAAATGATACATTGATTTAAAAAATCTACTTTGCCTGTTTATTCGAAGCATTACAATATTTCATTGATAAATAATTTTAATAATATAAAGGTTATTGAAAACTTAAGTATATAATTCAAATTGTATTTATGGATTATTCATATACTGAAGTAAAAGATAGATATTTAATTTCCCCTTCATTTAATGTTCTGATTTTAATGCTAATTACTACATAACGTTGTGAGTTTAAGTCTTGATCTTAGCAGTTTAAGTTCATAGTTTAGTGTTACTTTTCCCAAAAGAGATATTTTAAATAAAATAGTGGGATTTTTTTCAAAATACTAATACAAATTTATTGTAACAAATCTCACTGGCAAACAATTATCTGTTATATAAAACTTCAATAATAAAATGGATTAATTTAAAACTAGTATAAATTACCTGGTATAACATCCTAGTTGTGTTCAAATCTAGTTAAGTCTTTTTCATCTGAACAAACCCATATGATTTTTAAAGCTATTAAACTTTCTTTAGAAAACCATACTTTTCTGACATATCATGATGTTTAGATAGCTACAACAGAGGAAAGTTGAATATAGTTGAAATAAGATGTGGAATAAGAATGAAATTTATATAAGACAATATATTTTGTCTTCCAGTCCTTACAATCTATAGCCATTATATTTTCCTTTGGGAAAACAAACTTAGAAAAAATGTTTCTATATTGTGCTCTATCAATAACAACCTGCAATATGCAGATGACACACCTTGCTTGCTGAAAGAAAAGAGAACTTGAAACACTTACAGATGAAGATCAAAGACTACAGTCTTCAGTATGGACTGCACCTCAACATAAAAAAAAAAAAAAAATTCTCAAAATAGACCAATAAGTAACATTATGATAAATGGAGAAAATATTGACATTGTCAAAGATTTTGTTTTACTTGGATCCACAATCAATGTTCATGGAAGCAGCAGTCAAGAAATCAAATAATGTATTGCATTGGACAAATCTTATGCAAAAGACCTCTTTAAAGTGTTAAAAAGCAAAGATGTCACCTTGAGGACTAAGGTGCACCTGACCCAAGACATGGTATTTTCAATCACCTCATATGCATATGAAAGCTAGACAATGAATAATAAGGAATACAGAAGAAGAATTGATGCATTTGTAATAGAGTGTTGGCTAAAAATATTGAATTGACCTACAGAAGAACAAATAAATCTGTCTTGGAAGAAATACAGCCAGAATGCTCCTTAGAAGGGAGGATGGCAAGACTTTGTCTCATGTACTTTGGACATGCTATCAGGAGGCACCAGTCCCTAGAGAATGACATCATGCTTAGTAAAGTAGAGGGTCAGTGAGAAAGAGGAAGACCTTCAAGGAGATGGATTGACACAGTGGCTACAGCAATGGGATCGAACATAGCAATGATCATGAAGATGGCACAGGACTGGGCGGTGTACATAGCATCTCTATGAGTCAGAACTGACTCGATGGCACATAACAACAACAAGAGCATTAATTTCCTACAGGTAACTGGTTTGAAAAAGGGTGAAATAAATTTTCTAAGGAAGCAGAATGGTTCGTGGATGAGATCAACTTGATAAGCAGAACCTGGAATCCAAACTTTAAGAATTAAATCTCAATAAAAGGGGTAGTTATGGTTTAATTTAGCACACTGAGAGTTATTTTAGCAAAGTTTAGTATCCAGAAAGAAATGGGAACTAGAGATTTAACACAGATAATGAACAATGAAACATATACAGAAAGAGAAGTAGTCCTGTTGAACTGTAATGGCATAGTCTAATCATTTGCAAGGCACTGTGGATGAGTAAAGAAGAAATACATTTCCTCCAAGTGAGAAATACACCTGCCGAGGGATCAGAAGCAGTTTTGTCTCCCTCTGCTTGCATGCCTTTACACTGAAATAGTACTGAAAGAATGTACCCTAGGGGAAGCAGATCTCCCCCTAGTGCGTTAGTAGTACGATATATGATTAACTACATAATTGCATGCTGGCAAAATCTAATCTTAGATACCAGAAGTGGAGGGAATGTTCTTCCTTTATGCCATCTAGACTGGGAATAATGACCACTAGACTGTCATGCACCCTTGATTGTGTCGATTGTGTCATGGGGCATTTTCTTCTTCCTCCTTTTCCCATTTTCCTATGATCTCCAGCATGCAACCCCCTCCAGTCCAAGGTCTATATAAACCCTGTCTCCCTTTGTCCCTTTGTCCCCTCACCTACGACACTTCAAGGGGTGCATGTGGAGGTTAGAAAACACACCACACTTGGATGGGAACTTTTGGGAAAATCTGGGTCATGATAAACCCTACTCTATTTATCATCATCCTGATTACTATGTAAGTAATAAAGGCCTGTGACTATGCACAATTATTCATTCTGATCCAAAGAGCCCTGCTCTGCGTGGTTTACTTTCTCAGTACATTGCAATACTAAGGTTAGAGAAGAAACTTTGTTCTGTTGCCTTTCATCACTTTTTTGGCCTATTCACAAATTTAAGGGACAAATTGGCAAAGTTTGTAACATTGTCTGACTTTATTCAACCATAAGCTTCTTAAATAAAGGCATACCCTCAGGTCTGTCTTCAGATACTCATATTGTCATTCTACTAGTACTTTCTGAGACAAACTGTACTTCCTTGTTTCATTTATCTCTTCCAGTCAAATGCTTGTCTAGTCGGTATTTCAAAATTTGACCTTCAGCTCATGTATCCAAATGTTTGATAAGAATCTCCACTAGGATGTCTAGACACCTCAAACTAGGCATATCTTCCATTAATTTTTTAAAGGTTTTCTTAATTTTTGGACATTATTGGGAATAAATGAAAGCACAGGAAAGAAAAAAAAAACAATATCCATTGTTCTGACATGTAAAGAGCTTGGAAATTGTCATTCCTGTCCTCACAACAAGAAAAAAACTTGCACAAACTAAAAATCAACAACTTTTCTTAAGTACATCAGAGAATTGAAATCACAGGGGAAAGTACTGCCCTGAAAACTGGAGAAAGAGGTGTATACGGAGAACCACAGCTTACCAGAGACATAAAACAGAAAGCATAAGCCTGCCACTGGAGCCAGTACTGGCAGGAACTCGTAAACTGTAATTAATTAATTGCTGAAGCTCAGTGTGGAATAGATTGAAAGTTAAAAAAAAAACTCTAGGGCGTTCATTCATAGAGGGATCTGCACTTTCTTGTTTTTTACTTTCAGAAGCCTTATCAGGTTTTCCTTGTGAAGCTCAGAGAGACATCCCATCGTGCTTGTGGAAAGATGAAGAGATAAGTAAACAGTTTGAAAATATGTCCAGAGCATTATACTCTTATTAACAAAGGCCTGCCCTCAAGGGAAGTTTTATCAGAGCCTAACTGATTTGTGTTTTACAAAAGTCTATTCAATCTGGTGGTCCCCTTTAGCCTTCCTGTCTCACAGAAGGGTGGCGGGAGCTGAGAAGCAATTATGAAGGTAATAGCCCAGGGACACAGCCTCATTAGAAGACTAAAAGTCAATCATGCTGTTTTTGTTGTGTGCCGTCCAGTTGATTCTGACTCATAGTGACTCTATATGATAGAGTAGAACTGCCCAATAGGGTTTCCTGGGCTGTAATCTTTATGAGAACAGATCACCAAGTCTTTTCTATCACTTATAGAATATCCCCCCCAACACACACACCTTCTTGTTGTTGTGTGTTAAGTCAATTTCTACTCATTGTGATTCTATATGACAAAGTAGAACTATCCCATATGATTTACTCAGCTATAATTTTTGTGGGAGCAGCTTGCCAGATCTTTTCCCCTGCAGAGCCACTGGTGAGTCTGAACCACTGACCTGTCAGTTAACAGCTGAGTACTTATCCACTGTACCTACACATTAATCAGGATTCTGAATACTAACAGAGGATTACAGCTAAATGAACTGCAAGGCTCAGACTCTTTCAAGAAGTATCTAGAGAAACACAAAAATAAAAGGGGAGACAAAAACAAGAGAGAAATATTAACTTCTTTTGCCTACAGCTACAACAAAGATTAAACACAGACTAACTCCTAGACATATAAACATAAATCCTCACACTAAAAGACTATTTAGTTCAGTTACTTTTACCTAATATATTATGTCCAGTTTCAACAATAAATTGCAAGCCATTCTAAGACGCAAAATCACAGTATGATGAACAAAATAAGCATCAGAACCATATTCAGATACAGAAGAAATTTTGGAATTACCAGACTGGGAATGTAAAATAACTACAATTAATATACTAAAGGTTTTATTGCAAAAAGTAGATAGCATGGAAAAAAAGATGGAGAAAAGAAGAAGAGAGATAAAATTCTAAGTAAAAACCAAGACACTAGAAATGAAGAATGCCTTTGATGGGCTCATCAGTAGACTGTACAGAGCAGAGGAAAAAATAAGCGGGCTTGAAAATATGCCAATATAAACTTCCCAATCTGAAAAGGAAAGAGAAAGAAAAGTGAAAATAATGAAATAGAATATCCATAACTGTGGGAACATTGCAAAAGTTATAAAATATGAGTAATTGGAATTGGTAGAAAGAGAACAGAGAGAGAAGCAGAAAAAATATTTGAGGTAATAAGGGCTTAGAATTTTCCAAAATTAATGATAGATACCAAACCATAGATCTAGGAAGCTCAGAGAACAAGTGGTATAAATAAATATCAAAATATCTACACCTAGACATACCATCTCCACACTGCAGGAAATCAAAACCAGATAAAATCTTTAGAGAAGTCAGAGGAAAGTGCGAGAATATTTTACCTAGGGAAAACAAGGTTATCAATTATGTTGGACTTCCCTTCAGAAACTATGCAAGCAAAGAGAGAGGAGTGAAATATTTAAAGTGTTGAAAGAAAAAAAACACGGGGTTAGACTTCTGTATCCAACAAAACTACTCTTGAAAAATGAAGGAGAAATAAAGACTTACTCAGACAAACAAAATCTAAGGAAACTAGTTAATAATAGAACTGCCTTGCAAGAAATGCTAGAAGAGCTCGCGAGAGAATGAAACAACGTAAGTCAGAAATGCAGACCTACCTAAAGAAAGGAAAAGTGTTGAAGAAATAAATGATAGTAAAATAAAACCTTTTATTTTCTTATTCTTACTTGATCCAAGAAACAACTATTTAAAATAATAATTGGAGCAAAGACATTGGTTATTATAGTTTATAAATAATGAAATGAATGACAATTCTTTCAGGGATGGGAGGAAGGAATTCAAAATATTCTTTTATATTACCTGCACTACTTTTAAAGCTGTATACTGCTATTGAAAGTGGACTTCGATTAGTTGTAAATGTACATATCAAACTCTAGGGAAACCACTATTTTTTTAAAAAGAAATGTGATTAATATGTTGAGAGAAAATGGAACCATATAAAGTGATCAATTAAAATTTTAAAAAAGGCAGAAAAGGGAAGACAAAAAAAAGAAACAAAGAACTAGGTCAATGAATAGAAAACAGTTACAAATATGGCAAACATTAATTCAAATATATCAATAATCACTTTAAATGTGAATGGTCTAAATATACCTAATAAAAGACAGAGACTGTCAGAGTGGATTAAAAAGCAAGACCCAATTATATGCTGTCTATAAGGAACTCACTTTAAATATAAAGACACAAATAAACTAAAAGTAAAGTGAAGGAGAAGATACATCACGCTAACACTGACCAGAAGAAAGCAAGAGTAATTATATTAATTTCAGACAAAGTAGGCTTCATAAAAAGTAACAGAAAAGTTATAAAGGGTAAAAAGGGATATAACTTAATGATAGAAAGGGTCAGTTCTCCAAGGAGGCGTAACAATCCTTAATATTAATGTACCTAACAACAGAGCATCAAAATATGAGACAAAACTGATAGAACTGCAAAGAGAAATAGAGAAATCCACTATTACAGTCTGATACTTCAACAACACTCTGTTAGTAATTGACAGATCCAGTGGGCAGAAACTTAGTAAGGCTATAGTTGACCCGAACAGTACCATCAATCAACTGGATCTAATTCATATGTACAGAATACTTCATAAAACAACAGCAGAATACACTTCCTTCTCAAGCTCACAGAGAACATTCACCAAGATAGACCATATTCTGGGACATACAACACACCATAAGAAATGAGAAGAATAGAAATCATACAAAGTATGCTGTCAAACCACAAAGAAATGAACTAGAAATCAAAAAGAGAAAGTTGGAAAATTTCAAAACTTTTGGCTGTTAATCAACACCCAGTTAAGTAACACATGAATCAAAGAAGAAGTCTCAAGAGAAATTAAAACATATTTTGAACTAACTGAAAATAAAAATATAGATTAACAAAATTGGTGGGATACAACAAAAACAGTGCTTAAAGGAAAATTTATAGCACTGAATGCATTTATTGAAAAAGAAGATATAAACTTAATAATCTAAGCTTCAACATTTGGTAATTAAAAAAATAAGAGCAAATTAAATCCATAGCAAGCAGAAGAAGAGAAAAAATGAATACTAGAGCAGAAATTAATAACACCAAAAACCAAGAAATCAATAAAGAAAAATCAGTACTACTAAAACGTAGTTCTTTGAAAAGATCAATAAAATTGATAAACTTCTAACCAAGTCAACTATGAAAAAAAGAGAGAAGACACAAATTACCTATTTCGGTATGAAAGACAGGTCATGGTTACTGATCTCAAGGATATTAAAAAATAACAAAGGACCATGAAAAACTCAATACCAACAAATCTGATAACTTAGATGAAATAAACCAATTCTTAGGAAGGTGTTGTCGTTGTTAGGTGCCTCCGAGTCGGTTTCAACCGCTAGCGATCCTATGTACAACAAAATGAAACATTGCCAGGTCCTGCACCATCATCACGATCTTTGCTATATCTGAGCCCATTGTTTCAGCCACTGTGTCAGTCCATCTCGTTAAGGATCTTCCTCTTTTTTGCTAACTATTTACCAAGCAGAGCTTGGTCCGTCTTGATAATAGGTTCAAAGTAAGTGAGAGGAAGTCTCACCATCTTCGCTTCTAAGGAGCATACTGGCTGTGCATCCTCCAAGACAAATTATTCGTTCTTCTATAGATCCATGATATATTCAATATTCTTTACCAATGCCATAATTCAAAGGCATCAATTCTTCTGTCTTCCTTATTCATTGTCCAACTTTGGCATGCATATGAACCAAAAACCAAACCAAACCTGCTGCTCGAGTCAATTCTGACTCATAGAAATGGCGATTGAAAATATCATGGCTTCCGTTAGGCTCATCCTAGTCCTCAAAACGACATCTTTGCTTTTTAATGCTTGAAAGAGGTCTTTTGCAGTAGATTTGTCCGCTACAATATGTCCTTTGATTTCTTGACTGCTGCTTCCATGGCACTGATTGTGGATCCAAGTAAAATAAAATCCTTAGCAACTTAAATATTTTTTCCATTTATCATGATTTTGCTTATTGGTCCAGTTGTGAGAATATTTGTTTTCTTTATGTTGTCATCCATACTGAAGGCTGTAGTTTTTGATTTTCATCAGCAAGTGCATCAAGTTCTCTTCACTTTCAGCAAACAAGGTTGTGTCATCTGCATAGTGCAGGGTGTTAACGAGAGTTTTTCCAATCCTGATGCAATGTTCTTCATATACTCCAGCTTCTTCTGTTATTTGCTCAGCAAACAGATTGAACAAGTATGGTGAAAGGATACAACCCTGATGCATACTTTTCTTGACTTTAAACTATGTAGTTTCTCCTTCCTCTGTTCAACAACTGCCTCTTGGTCAAAGTACAGGTTCCTTATGAGCACAGTTAAGTATTCTGGAATTCCCATCCTTCTCAAATGTTATCTGTAATTTGTTACGATCCACAAAGTTGATAGCCACTGCATAGTCAATAAAACACAGGGAAACATCTTTCTGGTATTGTCTGCTTTCAGCCAAGATTCGTCTGACATCAGCAATATTATCTCTGGTTCCACATCCCCTTCTGAATCTGACTTGAACTTCTGGCAGTTCCCTGTCAATGTACTGCTGCAAATGCTTGCATGTGATATTAATGATGTTGTTAAAGTTCACATTCAGTTGGATCACCTTTCTTTGAAATGGGCACAAATAATCAATCTCTACCAGTTGGTTGGCCAGATAGCTCTCTTCCAATTTTCTTGGCATAGACGAGAAGACACTTCCAGTGCTGCATCCATTTGTTAAAACATCTCAATAGGTAATCCATCAATTCCTGAAGGTTTGTTTTTCATCAATACCTTCAGTGCAGCTTGGACTTCTTCCTTCAATACCATCGGTTCTTGATTCTATGCTGCCTCTTGAAATTGTTGATTGTCAACCAGTTCTTTTTGGTACAGTGACTCTGTGTATTTCTTCCATCTTCTTTTGATGCTTCCTGTATTGTTCAACATGTTGCCTATAGAATCTTTCAATATTGCAACTCGAGTCTTGAATTTTTTTCTTCAGTTCTTTCAGCTTGAGAAATGCTGAATGTGTTCTTCCTTTTTGGTTTTCTAACTCCTGATCTTTGCACATTTCATTATACTACTTTAACTTTGTCTTCTCAAGCCGCCATTTGAAATATTCTACTCAGCTCTTTTACTTCATTTCTTCCTTTTGCTTTAGCTACTCTATGTTCAAACAAGTTTCAGAGTTTCTTTTGACATCCATTTTGGTGTTTTCTTTCTTTCCTGTCTTTTTAGTGACCTCTTTCTTTCTTCATGTATGATGTCCTTGATGTCACTCTACATGTCATCTGGTCTTTGGTCATTAATGTTCAATGCATCAAATCCATTCTTGAGATGGTCTCTAAATTCAGGTGGGATATACTCAAGGTTGTACATTGGCTCTCATGGACTTGTTTTAATTTTCTTCATCTTCAACTTGAACTTGCATATGAGCAATTGATGGTTTGTCCTTAGAAAGGTTAATCTACCAAAACTAAGGTAGGCAAAATAGATAAGTGAATATGAGTGTATCTATTAAGGAAATTGAATCAGTATTTAATAACCTCTTAACACAGAAACCACCAGGCCCAGATGGTTTCACAGATGAATTCTACCAAATATTTACAGAAAAAAAATGATAGCAATCCTCTAAAAACTCCTTCATAAAACAAATGCAGAAGAAACACATTCTAACACATTTTCTGAGTCTCACATTAACCAGACAAATACCTTATAAAAGGAAAATTTCAGACAAATATTTACCTTGAATGTAAGTGCAAAATCCTCAGTAAAATATTAACAAATTGAATCCAACAATTAATGAAAAGAGTTATATATCAAGAACAAGTGAGATATATTCAAGGTATGCAAAGCCGCTTCAAGATTTGAAAATCAATTAAAGTAATCCATTATATTAACAGGATAAAGAAAAATCATAAAATCATATCAATTTGTAAAGAAAAGGCATTTGACAAGATCCAACATTCATTCATAAAAACACTCCATAAGCTATTAATAAAGAGTAACTTCCTCAATTTAATAAAAAAACAAAAACAAAACATACATTCATCTAATATCATACTTAATGATGAGAAACTAAATTATTTCCCTTAAGATCGGCAACAAGACAAGGATGTCTATCATACTAGATGTCTTAGCTAATGCAATAAGACAAGAAAAGGAAAGAAAATGTATACAGATTGAGAAGGAGTAAATAAAACTCTTTGTAGAAGACATTATTATTTATGTAGAAAATCTTAAATATTCAACAACAACAATAACAAATCCTGGGACTAATAAGTGGTTATAGCAAGGTTGTAGGACAAGTTAATATTCAAAAGTCAATTGCTTTCCTATATTTCAGAAATAAACAATTGAAATAAGAAATTAAAAATACAATAATATTTATATTAGCAACACAGTCAAATATTGAAGCCTAAATCTAAATAAACATGCACAATATCTATAAGAGGAAAGCCACAAAACCCTGAGGAAAGAAATCAAAGAAAATCTAAATAAATGGAGATATATTTCATGTTCATGGATAAGAAACGCAATATTGTTAATATGTCAGTTCTTCCCAACTTGATCTATAGATGCAATGGACTCCCAATTACAATCTCTGCAAGCTATTTTGTGAAAATCAACAAAGTGATTCTACAGTTTAAATGAAAAGGCAAAGGAATCTGAAAGCCAACGCGATATTGATGAAGAATAAGAAACTCAGTATTGACACTTCCCAACTTTAACACTTAGTATAAAGTTATGGTAACAAGACAGTGTGGAATTGGTGAAAGAATAGACAAATAGATCAGTGGAACAGAATAGAAAGCCCATAAATAAACTCCCACAAACAGGCTTTACTGGTTTTTGACAAAAAGAGTAAATGTGATTAAATAGACAACAGTTGTATCAACAAATGATGCTGGAACAACTGGACAACCACGTGCAAAAAAACTGATTCTAGACAGACATTACATTTTTCACAAAAATTAATTTGAGCTAGCCCATAGATCTAAATGTAAAACACAAAACTATACATTTTCTACAAGAATACATAGGAGAAAATCAAGGTGACCTTGGCTTTGGCAAGATATTTTAGATACAACACCAAAAGCATGACCCATGAAAGAAAAATTATAAATTGGCCTTCTTTAAAATTAAAAGTTTCTGCTCTTTGAAAGACACTGTTAAGAGAATGAAAAGACAAGCAACAGGCTGGGAGAAAATATTTGTAAAACGTCTACCTGGCAAAAGACTTGCATCCAAACCAAAATATATAAAGAACAGTTAATACTCAACAATAAGAAAATAATAACTTAATTACAAAATCAGCAAAAAAACTGAGCAAACACTTCATCAAACAAAATATATGTAGCATATATAAACCTACACATAGCAAGCTACATATAACCTATAGCAAGAAGATATAGCAAATAAGCATATAAAAAGACGTTCAGCATCATATGTCATTAGTAAATTGCAAATTAAAACAACAATGAGATACTACTATACACCCATTGTTGTTGTTGTTGTTCGGTGCTGTTGAGTCAGTTCTGACTCATAGCAACACTACAGGACAAAGTAGAATTGCCCAATAGGGTTTCCAAAGAGCAGCTGGTAGATTTGAAAAGCTGACTGTTTGGTTAGCTGCTGAACTCTTAATCACTACACAACCAGGACTCCTCATACACCCATTAGAATGGCTAAAATACTAAATACTATCAACACCAACTGGTGGTGAGGATGTGAAGCAACAGAAATTCTTGTTCATTGGTGATGGGAAGGTAAAATTCCACAGCCACTTTGCAGTTTGGCAGTTTCTACAGAGCCAAACATAGGTTTATCATGTGGTAGAGCAAGCACGGTCTTTGGTATTTATGAAAATGAACTGAAAACTATGTCCACATAAAAACCTGCATGTGAATGTCTGTGGCAAGTTTAATAATTGCCAAAACTTGGGGGATTCAAGATGTCATTCACTAGATGAATGAATAAAAAATTTTGGTACATTCATACAATATTATTCAGCAATAAAAGGAAATAAGTTAAAATGCTCCACACATATGAAGGAAATTTGAGTGCATATTGCTAAATGAGAGAAACCAATCAAAAAGGCTAATACTGTATGATTCCAAGTATATGACATTTTGGAAAAGACAAAAGTATAGAGAGTAAAATGATTAGCATTTGCTAGGGGTTCTGGGGGTGGGAGGGAAAAGGGGATGAATAGGTGGAGCCCATGGAATGCTTAGGGCATTAAAACTATTCTGGAAAGGTGGATACATGACTTTATGCATTTATCAAAACCTATAAAAGTGTACAACACCCTAGGAGTGAACCGTAATGCAAACTATTGACTTCAGTTGACAATAATGTATCAATATTGGTTTATCAATTGTAACAAATACACCACTCTATGGCAAGATATGAATACAAGGAGAAACTGTGTGGGGGGAGGGGGGACATAGTGGACTCTCTACTTTCTGTAATTCAGCCTGATCTAAAAAATAAATCTGTTTATTAAAAAGAAAAAGATATGTATCTCACCACACCCTGGTGTAATCTCTACTAATATTGAAGCAGTGTTGCTACCACTTTTTTCTATATGTAAGCAAAATTACTCAGTTGTTTTTGTAAATATTATATATTCCAATTATCAAAACTTCAAACATTAGAAAATGCATGAATACGAAAGTGAAACTATCAGTCCAAATATCATGATCCAGATCAGCAAAATACAGGGAGAGCTTTTAATGATTCAAAACTCAACACCAGCCACTCCTTCACCAAGTTCAATATTTAAATTCATCTTTTATTTGACAGGATGTTGTGGTCAGGTAGGTGATCTCCCACCTAAGAACGGCTCATAGGTGCTAGATTTACTGAGTTTGTTCGTGTTTGAACAGGTCTGATTGTTGACTGTTCTTTTATGACCTAAAGGCTGGCTATAAATTTCTCAAGGTATTCTCTCCTTCAGATTTTTGTAGACATTGTTTATTGACGTCTCACATTCATTCTTCTTTTTTGTTTCGGAGAACTCAGCGCAGTCAGCTCATTTTCACCGATGAAGTAATTTGATTTCCTTTCTGTATTACCATATAATTCTTTTTTTTTTTTTTCTTTCTTCCATCTTTGCAAACACATGCTTCATTAGAGTAAGTCTCAGTTTCGTACATGTTGTATTTAATTCCTTAGAATATAGGACTTTCTTATGACATTCTGAATTTTTTATTTTGAGAAAATACATTTATTTTCCATTTTGCATGTCTTCCTTCTAGGAATGCCTTTTGACATTCATTTTTCAAAATTGTCATTCATAAAACTTTTGTTTTATTTACAATAACCATGGTCATCTAAATGTTTTATACTATGACAGTGATTTGGTTTTTGAGGTATTTCTTTCTTGTCTTTTCTAACTATTAAGTCTAAATTTATATTGCATTGATTCTCAACTTTTAGGTTTAAAATCCCCTTTTTAACTTCACTTACTTTTTTTAATCATTTAGTTGTTCACACATTTATTTTACTAAATTATATTTTTATTATGCTGATTTCAAAAGCAAGAAACAATCGTGAGAAAATTTATTTTATTCCTTGAACTTCTCTTATACTTTGAGATATTATACTTCTTTTTTTTTTTTTTTTAATTTGGATGTTTTAAGATTTTTTTTTTCTGTTTATTGTTATATTTTATCTCTTTTATTACCTATTATTTTTGTTTACTTACCTATTCTGGATCAACTCTGTCCAACAGTGCAATTTGCTTTCATAATGATGTGAGAATTCTTGTTATTCTTCCCACTGTGTCAGAGGATAATTTGTTTTTCCCTTTGAAATATAGTTTGGGGGCTACAGTCTATTAAGCATAGATGACCTCTTTCTTTCTTTCCTCCTGGAAATTTAAAAAATATTCTGTACCAAAATTCATTTCCCATTAGTGGTAGAGAAGTGAGAGCAATTTTCATCTGGTCCTGATTATTTACCCACGTTTATAATAACCTTGGGGTGTTTACTTTGTTGGAAAGGAGTTATCTCTTTACTTTCCCAGCCTAGCTGCTTATTCCCAACAGCTGTTTCCACTAATCTTTAAACAGAAAAGGAAAAACAAATAATATACTATTCAGTTTGTTTTTCCTCAGATTTAGGAATATTAATAAGGATCCAGAATACTGTCAACTCAACTTTGTGGCTCCTAAAGGTGGAGTACTGTGCTTCCCCTCTCTACTCAAGAATCTGCTACTACTTTGACATTCAGTGTTTGAAAGTGTAAGACATGACAAGATGTATTGTTCTTTGTTTGATTAACACCTGAGTTGTTTTATTTTGTTTTGATTCCTACTATGCTTATCTTATTTCACTGGGTATTAGGGAAATCAAATTATGAGAATCAATTTCAGACAGCCTTCTTAACCTAAATCCTCCAACTTTAATTACCATTATTCATTTCAAATCTTCTGCCTTCTGTGTTCGGTAGCTTACCTGATGGTACCATTGTCCTTTTAGTCACAAAAATTTCAAACCCTGGAGTTATTTTTTGATTCCTTTCACTTGCTCCTCTGCAACATCCTATCAGCCACTAAGGTACGTCAATCCTAGGTCTGAAAATACTTTGATGACTCTTTATATTTTTTTTGTCTCTGAATTATATATTCTTAGTTCATTCCTAGATTACTTCTATAATGAACTACTAGGCAAGCCTCTCAATGACTTTCAGTCACTAATGTTCTAAAATAATGAAGAAAACAAGTTTTTCTTGATTCCCACTATGCGAAGTACATTTTGTTCATTTCTCTAACCCTCAAATATTTCATGGCTTCTGTATTATTATGAATGCTTTTCAGACAATAACATAGCATTTATAAAAATGGAATACCTTTCCCAGGTTACACAGATAACCAGAGACAGAGTCAGCATTTGAGTCCATATCTGATAGATTCCATTCTTGTTCCCATTCCACTACTCTACATATTTTCCCAATTCTTTACACAATTTCTAATCGACTATAGTGGATGGTTTCCATTTTCAGACATTTAAGACAGGGCTTCAAACCATAACAGAATCAAAAACAAAACTGAAAAAAAAAAAAAGATGAAATTTTCACCGCTGTGAAATCGAAATCCGAATTGAAAAAAATGTTTTTATGAACCTGAGCCAAAATATAAAACTGTTTTTTTTTTCCCTCCACTATTTTTGGTTTAACGATAATTTTTAGATTGTAAGCAAGACCATTGGAGCATTTACGTTTGATTTGCTTTGGGCGCCCATGTATGCCAACTGCTTCTCTGGAACATTGCTAGAATAGTCAAAGTTCATTGCTTTGCAAGTGATGTTGTGCAGTGACAGTTATAGGTGATGACTACTGTTACATGAGATGATTTACAGTCCAGTTAGAGTTTACTATTGTTGCTCAATGCTTGATCTCTCTCACAGTAACTTGGGCTATGTCTACCAAAGATGTGAGAAATGCTCGGTGATTGAGGATGGTCATAGTCAGAAATCTGAAAAAGCTGGTTAAACTGCATTGATTTCTTAACAGAGTTACATATGAACAGAAATTTGTCAGGTGAGTGCAAACATTTTAAATGTACATTATTCACATTTTTAAGTATGATATTTACATTCAAGAAATAGAAAATAGTATAAAATTTTTGATGATTCCATTCTTGTATTCAGTCTCAATTTAAATGTACTATCCCACATTGTTTGTACTTAAATATTTAAATATGATTTCTCACAAATCAAAATTTTAAGAAATATCAACAACTAGTGGGAAGAAAATTTGTGTTTCAATTACGATATACTGTTATTTCACTGAAAACAACTTGATGACATCACTGTGAAGTGAGATTTTTTTCAAAATATGCTAAATGTTTGAGAATGTATGATAAATGTATGAGAATGTTGCAAAATGGGACTTCAAATGTAAGAAATTATCAAACCTTCTGAATGTAAAATCAAAGTTATTCCAGTTTTTCTAACATACTGATGATGTGTTGCTTTGTGGTTGTTAGGTGTCATTGAGTTGGTTCCAATTCATCACAACACCATGTTCAATAGAATGAAACACTTCCCCGTTGTGCACCATCCTCACAATCGTTGTTATCCTTGAGCCCATTGTTGCAGTCATTGTGTCAATCTACCTCATTGAGGGTCTTCCTCTTTTTCACTAACTTGTCTAATTTACCAAGCATGATGTCCTTCTCCAGGGACTGTTCCCTCCTGATAAAATTTCCAAAGTATGTATAACAAGGTCTCATGATCCTTGCTTCTAATGAGCATTCTGTCTGTACTTTTTCCAAGACAGATTTGTTTGTTCGTCTGGCAGTCCATGGTATAGTCAATATTCTTCACCAACACCATAATTCAAAGGCATCAGTTCTTATTCTGTCTTCCTTATTCATTGTCAAGCTTTCACATGCGTATGAGGAGATTGAAAACACCATGGCTTAGGTCAAATGCACCTTAGTACTTTAAGTAAATTTTTTTGCTTTTTTAACACATTAAAGACAACTTAACAGCAGACTTGCCTAATGCAATGTGTTGTTTGATTTCGTGACTGCTGCTTCCATGGTTGTTGATTGTGAATCCCAGTAAAATGAAATCGTTTACAACTTCAATATTTTCTCTGTTTATCATGGGTTTGCTTATTGGTCCTGTTGTGAGGATTTTTGTTTTCTTTATATTGAGGTGTAATCCGTACTGCAGTCTATAGTCTTTGATCTTCATCAATAAGTTCTTCAAATCCCTTTCACTTTCAGCAAGCAAAGATGTGTCATCTTCATCTCACAGGTTGTTAATGAGTCTTTTTTCAATCCTGATGCCCTGTTCTTCTTCATATAGTCCAGATTCTCAGATTATTTTCTCAGCATACAGATTGAATAAGTATGGTGAAAGGATACACCAACTCTGACACACACTTTCTTGACTTTAAACCACACAGTATCCACTTGTTCTGTTCAAACGACTGCCTCTTAGTCTAAGTACAGGTTCCTCATGAGCACAATTACGTGTTTTGAAATTCCCATTCTTTGCAAAGTTATCCATAATTTGTCATGATCCACACAGTCGAATGTCTTTGCATAGTCAATAAAACACAGGTAAACATCTTCTCATATTCTCTGCTTTCAGCCATGATCCATCTGACATCAGCAATGATAACCCTTGTTCCATGTCCTCTTCCAAATTCAGCTTGAATTTCTAGCAGTTCCCTGTTGATGTACTGCTGTCACTGCTTTTGAATGATCTTCAGCAAAATTTTACTTGCGTGTGATATTAATGATATTGTTTGATAAATTCCACACTTGTTGGATCATTTTTCTTTGTAATGGTTACAAATAAGGATCTCTTCCAGTCAGTTGGCCAGGTAGCTGTCTTCTAAATTTCTTGGCATAGTTGAGTGAGTGCTTCCAGCACTGCATCTGTTTGTTGAAACATCCCAACTGATACTCCATCAGTTCCTGGCGTCTTGTTTTTCTCCATGCCTTCAGTGCTGAGAATGACAAATTAAAGAGGAATGGCATCAATTTCTTCATCAGAAAGAAATTTTCAAGATCGATCCTGAAATACAATGCTGTCAGTGATAAGATAATATCCATATGGCTAAAGGAAGACCTGTTAATAAGGCTACTATTCAAATTTATGCATCAACCACTAAGGCCAAAAATGAAGAAATTGAAGATTTTTACCAACTTCTACAGTCTGAAATTAATTAAAGATAAAATCGAGATGCATTGATAATTATTCACAATTGGAATGCGAAAGTTGGAAGCAAAGAAGAAGGATTGGTATTTGAAAGCTATGGCCTTGATTATAGAAATGACACTGGAGATCACATGATAGAATTTTGCAAGTCCAATGACTTCTTCATTGCAAACACCTTTTTTCAAAAACATAAATGGCGACTATACACATGGACATCACCAGATGGAATACACAGGAATCAAATTGACTACATATGTAGGAGGAGATGATGGAAATGTTCAATATCATCTGTCAGAACATGGTGAGGAGCCAACTGTGGAAGAGACCACCAACTGCTGATATGCATGTTTAAGCTGAAGTTGAAGAAAATTAAAACAAGTCCACAAAAGCCAAAGTATGACCTTGAGTATATCCCACCTGAATTTAGAGACCACTTCAAGCACAGAATTGACCCACTGAACACTAATGACCAAAGACCTGACAAGTTGGGGAATGACATCAAGGACATCTTATATGAAGAAAGCAAAAACAAACAAACTCGTTGCCATTGAGTCGATTCCTACTGGTAGCAACCCTATAGGACAGAGTAGAACTGCCCCATAGAGTTTCCAAGGACTGCCTGCTGGATTCAAGCTGCCGACCTTTTTGGTTAACAGCCGTAGCTCTTAACCATTATGACACCAGGGTTTCCTGAAGAAAGCAAGAGGTCATTAAAAAGACAAAAGAGAAAGAAAGGACCAAAATGGATATCAGAAGAGATTCTGAAAGTTGCTCTTCAATGTGCAGTAGTTAAAGAGAAAGGAAGAACTAATGAAGTAAAAGAGCTGAACAGAAGATTTCAAAGGGTGGCTGGACAAGACAAAGTAAAGTTTTATAATGAAATATACAAAGACCTGGAGATAGAAAAGCAAAATGGGAGAACATGCTCAGCATTATCTCAAGCTGAAAGAACTGAAGAAAAAATTCAAGCCTCAAGTTGCAATATTGAAGAATTCTATTTGGAAAATATTAAACGACACAGGAAGCATCAAAAAATGATGGAAGGAATATAGCAGATCACAGTACCAGAAAGAACTGGTCAATGTTCAGTCATTTCAGGGGTTTTTATATGATCAAGAACTGATGATAAGTAAGGAAGAGGTCCAAGTTGCATTGAAGGCATTGGCAAAAAACAAGTCATCAGGAATTGACGGAATAGCAATTGAGATACATTGCTAAAAGCATTTTAATATGTCCTGGTTCTAATTTAGAAACCCTGGTGGCAGTTCAAATCCACCAGACGTTCCTTGGAAACCCTATGGGGCAGTTCTACTCTGTCATATAAGGTTACTATGATTTGGAATCTACTTGATGGCAACAGGTTTGGTTTTTGATGGTTCTAGTTTATTTCTACAAATGTATTTATGCCTTCTATTCTCTTTACGTTATCAAAGATTAAGACTTGTATTTACTGTAATGTAACATACCAACCCATTGTTGTCTAGTCAATTCTGACTCATAGTGACCCTATAGAACAGAGTAGAACTGCCCCATAGGGTTTCCAAGGAGCGGCTGGTGGATTGGAAATGCTGACCTTCTGGTTAGCCACCAAGATCTTAACAACTCTGCCACCATGGTTCCATAATATTCGACTATAAAACATGCTGCAATGTCAATAATATTTCTTAACCCTTGAATTCTAGTATGGGATGAACCAGAGAATATCCATGTCGAGAATTTTTCAAATATGAAAAGATTGAAAATATAAAGCCATGTATAAAATGTGCGACACAGTTATGGTTGGAGACCATGCAGCAAATTTATAGATGTACCTGAAGTGGCACCGTATGGATGAATACAATGCAGTGCAAAGCAAGAAGACAAAGATGACTGTAAAAAGTGTCAGAAGTGCTCTGAATTAAGCAACAACAACAAAAAAATATTAGACAAGTTTGCCATTCCAGAATGCCTCAAGGTGAAATTATATAAACAAACAATTGTCAACGCATGTGTTGAATTAGTTATTGTTAACTGTTGTTCATTTGAGTTAATTGAATATTCAGGATTATGTCAAATTTTAAATCCAATTATTGCTTCAGTTGGTCAAAATTTTTAAATCAACTCAGAGAATATTAGGGAAATGATACCTTGCTTGTCTTTAAAATTTAATGCCAAATTAGTAGTATTCTAGAAAAACAAATAGTCTCTTTGAAAGCAGATGTTGCCAGTAGATTGAGTCAATTTTATGAATTAATACTCAGTTCACACAACATGGATACATCTGTTGGCAATAGGAATGAAAGAATTAAAAGAAAGACTCGCAGTTGTGTACATAAAAAAAACACTATGTGTAAAACATTTTAGAGAAGTACAACATTGATTTACAACAGAGTTATTCTGTAACCATGGATAATCGCTCTATTATGATTAAATTTGTGTATTTACTCAGAAATGATAATGAAATCAAGTGGCAGATGTCAGGGCAAAATGAAAAATTTCAAGACTCAGACTTAGTGCACTCTGACTTGCAGGCATTAACTATTGCAGAGTGCTGTGAAAGCAACAGGCTTTCTATAAGAAGATTAACTAACTGGTATAAACTGTGCTGCACACACACTTCAATGAATTATTAAAGACATAATGAAGAATGCTGAACTGGAAGAAGTTTAGGAAAATGTCAGGAACTCATTTGAATACTTCATATTCTGAAATTGTCTACCAAATTTTTGGAAAATAATTTAAGAAAACCTATTCCTGGATCGCCTAACAAGATGGAATAGTATATACACCATGTTAGAAAATTTATTAGGATGCAAAAATCTCTGCAATGTATTAGCTGAGAATAATATGAAATATTACTTTTCTAATTACAAATGGGCATAATGTCAAATGAATCTCAGAAAACTTAAAACCTTTAAAGAAAGTTATAGTAAGATTATAAAGTGAACAACTGACCATGAGTGATGTTTTTGGTATGTGGGTTAAATTAAAGCTAAAATTAATGCATTTGGAAACACATTGAAAAACTTAATGTCAGGGAAAAAGTTATTCTTGAAAATGATAGTGTATTAGGAGCAGTTTATCTACATCATTATCAAATTCTGATTAGTTCTGAACTTAAGATGAAGGCCATACTACATTTAAAAAGCATTTGGAAATGGTAGAAAATGTGAAAAGGAACATTACTGAAAGTGTAACAAAAGAAAGCAATTCAGGAAATACTCTCATTTCAAATGATGTTGATGAGATAGAATTATTTCTCAAAATGAAAGAAAAAAGTTAAATGAAGATCAAATGACTGTAATGTTAATATTGACTCTATATTAACAAGCTTTGATAGTGTACAAAGAGTTGAGAGGAAAAAGTATTCTTGAATTTTGGGAAGAAAACCCTTCCCAATATCCCCAGGTCTATGAAATTGCCACTGTAGTTGTAGATGTACCAGCTACTTAGGTTACTGTTTAGAGAGTTTTCTCAGGTTTGAATTTCATCTTGCAAGACAACAGGGATAGCTTAAATGAAAAAATATTAGGGGACTTTCTTTTAATTAGGTATAATTATGGTTTATTGCAATGATGTTTTCTAAATTAACTGTATAGTTGAATACGAATTAAATCTATATTTGTAATAAAACATTTATTTTATATAATGTTATGACAATTCTTTAGTTTAGAACTGGGGTGAGTATTAAATATTTTACTGTACTTTGACTTTATGTATTGATGTATTACGTATGATTGCATACTTTGTATTTCCAGTATTTCGTGAATAAATTTATATGAATTTTACATGACTATTAAGTGTTAGTAGTGAAATGTCACCTACATCAAAACTCAGGTCTTTTTCAATGTATTTTATAGTATTAAGTTCAGAATTCCCTACTAAAAATTATTTCCAACTTCAATTTAATATTTATACAGTAAATTTAGTGTTTTTATCACAATACTGTTTTTAAAGTAACTCAGTGCTGCAGTGAATTCTAGTATATTAAAAAAAGTATTGTTTTTCTTGGTATTAAAATGTTTTGAGACAGTGATTAAAACTGAACATCATTGTCACATCAGATTTAATTAGTTATTAATGTGCAGAAAGAAATAGTTTAATATGGCTACTTTCAAAACTAATTAAAAAATCTTGGAATGAACAAAATTCAAGTTAATATAAAAATCTAATATTGTTTGCAATACAATATAAGTAACAAATTTGGTTTCCATATTTTCTCAGATGAAACTGCTCCAGGTTATCCATTTGCAGATTATAAGTTTGAGATTCGTTAAAAACATGCTTGAACTGGTTCGAACCGGTTCAGTCATGGTCCATGAAGTGAAACTGAGGCAGAACCAAATTTTTAAAACTTTGGTGAACTGGAATGGTAAACAAAACAGGAAAAATTACAATCCAAAACCCTGGTTTAAGATGATAACAAATGCATTATGACAATCTAAAGGAACATTAATGGGGCTTTTTTTTTTTTTTTAAAGCAGCTTTTCTCTGTTAAGTGATTGTTGTTAGGTGTCCTTGAGTCTTTTCCAATTCATCTCAACCTATGCATAACAGAGAGAAACATTTCCCAGTCCAGTGCAATCCTCACAAACGTTGTATGTTTGAGCCCATTGTTGCAGCCACTAAGTAAATCCATCTCATTGAGGATTTCCCTCTTTTTTTCTGACTTTCTACTTTACCAAACACGATGTCCCTCTCAGGTGATAAACCAATAAAAACAATAATAATCTTCCTGCATATGAACCTTGACCTTAATTATTAGCAAAAGCTACTGATAGCATTTTCTATTAGAGCATAAATAATGAAATACCTACATTTACTCATAAAAAAATTTACTAAAGGTGAAAGGTGCTATTCAATTGTGAAGAAAAAGAAAAAGGAAAGAAAATTACTCCTTCACCTAGAACACTTTCACAGTGAAAATCAAATTAATTGAACTTCCAAGTATCATATTTCATGGAACACTTTCTCTGCCCTGTTTTTCCCAAACTCTAACTCATGATTACCTAATAATTTTAATACCTATTAAAATAGGGAAACTTTAATTATACTTCTTTTAGTATGCTTGAAGTATTTCAAGATTTCTTAAACCTAATATCATTTTAATTAGTTACAAACGATTTTTGAACTGGTAAGGGATCTAGAATTCCATTTTTGAGAGTTGTATATGATTTCCAGTGGCCCAATCGTATTTAATTTTATTGTTCATCTTTTTTTTAAATTTTTTTTTATTGTATTTTAGATGAAGGTTTACAGAACAAATAGTTTCTCATTAAACAGTCAGTACACATATTGTTTTATGACATTGGTTAACAACCCCACATGTCAACCCTCTCCCTTCTCGACCTTTTTTTTTGGTGAAAATACACATAGCCAAAGTTACACCATTTTGAAAGTTTCTACACGTACAATTCAGTGACATTGATTACATTCTTCCAGTTGTGCTGCTGTTCTCACTATGCTTTTCCAAATTATTCCATCACCATTATCTTCAACTCACTGCCCCCTAGGCTTCCCATCAAACCTTTTGAGTTGCTGTTGTCCATTTGTTCTCACATAGTTAATTCTTTTTTTTTTTGTATCTTAGATGAAGATTTGCAGAACAAGTAGTTTCTCATTAAACAGTTAATAAACGTATCGTCTTATGACAATGGTGAACAACCCCACGACATGTCAACACTGTCCCTTCTCAACCTTGGGTTCCCTATGACCAGCTTTCCTGTCCCTTCCTGCCTTCTAATCCTTGTGCCTGGACTGCTGTGCCTCATTAGTCCTGTTTTGTTTTATGAGGCTGTCCAATCCCGGCTGAACGGTGAACTTCGGGAGTGACTTCACTGCTGAATTAAAAGGGTGTCCGGGGGCCAAACTCTCTGTTTCTCCAGTCTGTCAGGCCAGTAAATCTGTTCTTTTTTTTGTGAGTTAAATTTTTGTTCTACATCCTGTTCCCTATATTGTGATTCCCTCTATTGTGATGCCAGTCAGAGCAGTCAGTGGGGGTAGCTGGGCACCATCTTGCTGTACTGGACTCAGTCTGGTGGAGGCCTTGGTAGCTGTGGTCCATTAGTCCTTTGGACTAATCTTTTCCTTGTATCCTGTTCTCTTCATTCTTCCTTGCTCCCGAAGGAGTGAGTCCAGCAAAGTATCTTAGATGGCCGTTCACAGGCTTTTAGGACCCCAGACACTACTCACCAAGGTAGAATGTAGAGCATTGTCTTTATAAACCGTGTTATACCAATTGAGCTAGATATTCCCCAAGACCATGGTCCCCATAGCCCTCTGCCCAGCAATTCAGCCCCTCAGGGAGTTTAGAAGTGTCTATGGAGCTTCCACGACCTTTCCTTGTACAAGTTGTGCTGGCATTCCCAGTATTGTGTACTGTCTTATCCTTCACCAAAGTTATCACTTATCTATTGCCTATTTAGTTTCCACCCCACCCCTCCCATCCCTCATAACCAACTAAGATTGTTTCTTTTTGTGTGTAAACTTTTACATGAGTTTTTACAGTAGAGGGCTCATACAATATTTGTCCTTCTGTGATTGACTTATTTCATTCAGCATAATGTCCTCCAGTTTCATCCATGTTATGAGATGCTTCACAGATTCATCATTGTTCTTTATCTTTGCATAATACTCCACTGTGTATATGTACCATAGTTTGTTTATCCATTCATCTGTTGATGGACATCTAGGTTGTTTCCATCTTTTTGCTACTGTGAACAGTGCTGCATGTTCACCTTAATTTTAAGTATTCTCCCTTTGAAATTATATAGCTACCTCTCTGCCTGTGTTGGATCCCACACAGGTATAAGCAATGTGTTCCATGACTTCCCAGGAATATTAAATTCTTTTGTTCTTTAAAAGGAATAGTAAAAACTTCTTACCCTTTAAAGAGATGAAACTTTCTTTTAAGGCAGGTATTATGATAAACTGCTCAATCAGCTTTGTGATAATAATACAACTTACTTGGCTGGAGGTACTGACCGAAGTCTCAAACTGACCATTGTCAGACAGTGCAGAAAAGTAAGAAAATAAATTTTACTGATAATCAAATATATGCAAAACAACATATTATAATTTTCCGTTTGCAATCCCATCTAATCCTAAAAATAACCCTGTAGAGTCAAATTGTATTACAACCTTATAGATTAGGCTATTGAAGTTCATAGAGAATATTAGAAAGGAATATAACTAGTAAATGGTGGAGCAGGGATTGCCACTTAAATCCAAAGGAATCCAAAGCACATATTATCCTCATTACCCAATTCCACGCTCATGTTTTTTTAACAAGCCTTCATCCATCCACTACAATGTTAGCACCGACAGATGTGCAAGAACTTTGCTCTGCTCTAGAGCTTAGCAAAATTACACAAGAAAAACGGAACACACAACACACAAATTCAAATACACTCTTCTCAGAATATCTTTTATTCATTCAGCAAAAGTTTGCTAACTTTAAGTTTCAGAGTTAGCTTTGAAAGTATGAATAATTGTTCCTTATTTTTAGAATATGGCCAGTCCTCTTATTTGAAGTGATATTACAGAAGCTCAGATCTACTGACTTAGATACTGGCTGACTCACGATAAACAGAATTTCCAAGCAGCTGCTTTACGGAGGGCAAAACAATAAAATAAATATACACAGAGTCATGACCTGAAGAAGTGACGCATTTCTGCTGACTTCTAGGAAACAACAACTATCAATCAATTTGACATGCATGCAGCAATTAGAAACATGGTAGCTGTAATTGAGCCAATGGATCAACCAGCTTGTAAGTGAAGGGGCAGTGCCACAAACAGTGACAAGATCTGAAAACGCTGGATCTGTTCGTTAATCAAAGGAAAGACCTAATAACTATACTCTGTATTATGCCTTGCAAGGAATCTCTTTTTTTATTGTTCAAGTGTAATCTTAGAAAAAAAAATCTATATTTTTTGTAGATGCATACACAATTATAGTACAAGGCTATGTTTTACATGCAATATCCTGTGGGTTTAACCTTCATTCTTTTAAAACAACACTAAAAACAGTGTGCTATAAAGTCAGGACAAGTGTGCGGCAAGGTTGTATCCTTTCACAATACTTATTCAATCTATATGCTGAACAAATAATCCGAGAAGCTGGACTACAGGAAGAAGAACACTGCATCAGGATTGGAGGAAGACTCATTAAAAACCTCCATTATGCAGATGACACAACTTTGCTTGCTGAAAGTATAGAGGATTTGAAGCAATTACCATGAAGATCAAGGACTACAGCCTTCAGTATGGATTACACCTCAGCAAGGGTTCAAACAATTTTACATAGCATTTATACATCATGGAAATTTGAATCTGTTGAGAATGCAGGATATTTCTTATAAAATATCAGTGCATTCTCTGTCATACTAGAATGAAAATGGTTTTTGGTTGATGCATTTAAACAAGGAGCATATAAAATGTTTATACTATATTGATTTTGTTCTTTAGTTTATGAGAATTAAAATGGAAAATAAAAGTCGGTTTTATAGGAAAAGCATTTGTAGGTTAGTTTAGAGATGTTTGTGAAGTTTTAAAAAAAATATTTTGGAGACTGAAGTCCAAGATGAAATTTATATAATAAAGCATCAATTTTATTTGATATTCCCCTTGAATCATGTAGACCCAGAGTAAACAAGATGAGGTGTGCAGCACAATATGATGGCTTTCCGCCATATTAACTTTCTACTACTGTAATCTATAACAATGAAGGAGAGAATTAATATTAGTCACATGTCATTAGCTGGTTGATTCATATAACAGCAGATAAATCTAGGAATTTTTAATCAAACTGAATATTTTCAAACTCTGATATACGTTGTTGATATACAATTTAGAAGATAATGACATCAGTAATATTTATGTGCTTTTATTTATTAGCAGTGATAACCCTGCTGATTTAATAGCAGGTATTTTGAGTAGTTTGATTATGCTGAACATTCTTTTAGACAAAAGAATGCACTTGTAAGACGAGTGGATGATCATTGGAAACGTAATAATTCCATAGAAGAAAATTATGTTAGACTAGGATACGTCCCACATTGTCTAAATCTATCTAGAGTTCATTCTACTACACTGTGTAATAATTAGTTCCACCATAGATATTTAAAATATTTCTATATAGCAAAACATATATTTGAAGTTATGATGGGTGACTTTTGTTCTTGAAGGTGGGAATTAGAATAAAGCTATTGACTTTATCCTTCATCACAGCAGGATATGAGCTGATGGGAAATGACATTGCATCATCAGTGCAAAATCAGCCTTGGAACTATATAATTTTCCTTAAAATGGGAAGCTAACAAAACCACTCAAAGTATGGATAGAGCAAGACGTGCATCCCCTAAAAAACTAGTACCTAGATGGCAGGCAAAGGAAACAGATTACACCCTTTGGCTCTTTTGAACTGTGACTGGCTGATAGAAGAGAAGAACTAGCAAGTAAAATTTATTCCCAGAAATAAAAATACAAAGTTAACAAAAACTAGAAAGCCAAACCAAGGAACGTAAAAAAAAAAAAAAAAAAGCCCTAACCCTCTTCCTGCCTTCTATGGATAATAGTTTTCCAAGATGAGAAAAAGAAAATGCAATTCAAGGTATACATATATATACACACACACTCATGTATGTATATATATGTATACATATATATATACATGTATGTATGTATACTTAGCACACCTCTCATAGAAAAAATGTTAGAAAGTAATAATTTTATTAATGAAATAAAAGACAGTATCATTACATGTTAAATATCTGGTGAATGTGGAGGTGGGTAATCTGTAGGATTTACTTACTTTTTGTTGGGTTGTCATTAAATTCTTACAAGTTTTCTAAGCAATGTTTAGACTCTGAGTGAAAGCAATTAAAACTTATTTATATTGTCTTATTTTTTGAAATCAATTGCACGAATCTTCAATTTTCATATTTATTTTTACTCTGCTTCCCTATTTTTATAAATACCAGTTGTTAGGGTGATGGAGAGGTTGACAACATTCCTTTAAATCATATAAAGGCTGTGTTAAAAGGTCATCAAAGATTAGGAATGCAGGCACATTCCAAGATCCTGAGCACAGTCCTGCTACCTTGCTCTGACAGGCACTTCAGAAAATATCTCATAAATGCAAATGGCATTCCAGAACAAAAGACTGTCATTTCTTTCTTTGAAAAATAACTGTCTAGCTTATCTGTCTTTCCTCCCTCTGACAATTGCCTTGGTAAAAGCAGAGGATACACAATATGGATTGATAGGCACATTTCATATTTATGCAAAAGGAAAAAAAATGAATATAGTGATGTAAATGAGTCAAAAATACCCATATGTAACATGAAACCCTCAGAAATATGAAGTGACCTAAGTAGGCCCATGTTTTCCAAAGATTTATAGTTCTTGTCCAGTAGCCACAACAGATGATAGATTCTGAAAACACTATGAATTTATTTAAAAAAAAAAACAGCATCAAGATACTACCCAGCTATGCTGATCTTTCAAAAAGATGTCCTCTGGTAAGTAATTTCTAGGGATGAAAGTGAAAAGTAAGGTCTGAAGTAAGGCCTGTCATCAGCAAGGGATAATAAAAGCAGAAGGGGCACATTTTGTCCAAGTAAGGAATAATCTAAGCATCATCATCAAGGTGATCAGTGTGGAAGTTATTCTTCAAAAGATATCTATAACTTGACAATTATCGAAATTGTCAAATTCATCTGGTGTCTTAGATTTGTATAGTAACAATGGCCCAACTAAAAAGACACTTACCAATCACCAGTTATATATAAGACAATATTCTATAAATGATTCAAGTAAAAAAAAAAAAATTACATATTCTCCATCGTCAAGAACGTACAATTTAATGAGAAACTTATGACAAATACACACTTAACAATCATACAAGCCAAAGGATCATTGCTGTGATTAGAAGACACATAAACTGCTGGGACACTTAGATGAGGAAGTGATTTACAGCCTCTCGAATACAGATGCTCAAACATACCTCTTACTGCATCAGTCAGAATTCCTTCAGCACAAAGTTTTGGTGCAGACACAGTAAACTTACCAACGAAATTATTGTTGTTGTTAGGTCCTGTTGATACAGCCATAAAAAAGAAATTGCAAGCTAGCTCAAAGCTTTTGCAAAAGCTCATCTCTTCATGCATTTCTTTCTAGCTGGTTCAATTTCTCTCACCCAAACCACTGTGGAGACTTGTGTCGTCTAGTCAGTGGCTCTCTCTTATCAAACTGAGAAAAAATAATCTTTTTTTTTTTGGCCCAACTCACTGAGATTCTTACACTGAAGAGTGGGATTTGGGCTTAACCATAAAGACCACAAACCTGCTGGCACCTCAGAAACCACACATATAAATGAATGAAATGTATGAAGTCTATTTCTCTCAATAGACTATAAAAACTTCAAGTTTTATTGTACTACAGTATATATATAAATATATATACATATACACACACATGCATATGTATTAGAATGAGACGTTGAGGCTGCCACACTATTATGTAAACTAAAAATAACTCACAATTTTCTCATCCAGAGTTATAGGTGTTACAAGTGGATATCAAATTGCTTTATACTAATACCATTGATTGACTTACTAAATATGTCATAGCTGAATGACACTACAAATATTAATAATTGATTTCTTCAGATTTAGGAAGTAACAACTTAAATATTTCTGAATAAAGGCAAAATAACTGACCACTATATCACAGTTTATAAAGTTGTTTATTAAATAAAAATCAATTTGAATGAAAAATAAAATAAAAATGTAGAGACTTTCTTTACAGATGCTTAAGTTTACACAAAATTCATAAACCTGAGGAGCTTGTACGATATTACTATAATATTTACTATTACATATCTCCATATATAATACTATTATGCCTATTATTCTTGAGACACCACAAGGGAGCAAGCAAGTATTGACTCTAAAAGAAAAAAAAAATCAGTGTTTCCTCAGAAACTTGGGGACCCTGCTCATCAAAAAATGAGTTTCTTCTATGACTCAGAGAATTATGGGTAGCTACATAGAGCATGAGTATTAATCTAGATAAATGGAAGATCTACCTATTTCTAAGAAAGCAAAATATTTTCCTAAGATATGTAATGTACCAGGAGAAATGCAAAATGCTTATTATGATTCTTAGATAAGACCATGTATAAGCACATCCCAGTTTCTTATTTGAGTGATATGGGATAGTAGCTGAATATTATGCTTATTGATATACAGACCAAATATTTACTGAGTGCCTGCTAGGTATATCTAGTACATCTCTTGGTGCTGGGGACACAGTAGTTCCTTCCCACATGGAGATTACTTTCTAGAAGAAAAGGCAGACAATAAACACAAACAATAAATAAATATATATCATACTGCAGAGTGGGGGGAGGGCAGCAAGTTAAAGTGATAGTGATTGAGGGTAAAAAAATCCCGTTGTCGTTGAGTCAATTCGGACTCATACTGACCCTACTGGGCAGAGTAGAACTGCCCCCATAGGTTAGCAGCCTGAGATCTTAACCACTGCACCACCAGGGCTCCAACTGAAGGTAGGGTGCCTATTTTATAATAATCAGAGAAGACCTCAAGAAGGTGGTAACATTAAGAGGCATTGAGGGAGTGATTAGAGATAGCATTCCAAGAAAATGCCTTGAGGTAAAAACAAGTTAGTTCTCTGAAGAGCAGAAGATTTCCATGATTTCTCTTTAAAGGAGAGGTAAAAGAACTCCATGTTATTAAATGGCCATTCAGCCTTAGCTAGTACACAGCAAAGAAGTACATTGGCAGCAGCTGCATGACTATTTTTTGAGGCACGAGTTAAGGATCTCCATCTTCTAGAGAATTCTCTTTTTGGATGACCACGTGAACAAATTACAGATTCTTATCTGCAAAAGAAATCCCATGGTTTTTAGGGAAGAGAAGGTCTAATGTTCTCACTGCAGATTTTTTATTTTTTACTTTTTCTTCCTTTGTCTTAAATCTCAGTGCAGAATTATCAAAACTTGTCTTCACCTATTCTAATCACTTGGTGTATATTGGAGTATGTTCATCTGTACAAATTAATTTGGTTTCGCCTTGCACTGAGACACTCTCTGTCAATCTCCCCAAGTAGCATAAGTATTGTTACTCAGTGCCCAGATCTGTTGGGAACTGCCAGTTTCCTCCTGTTCACCAAGGTCTTTTCCTGATGCTTAGCAGTAACCATTAGAACACAAGCGTGAGAAAAGTGTTTTGCAATCTTATTTGTATCGTAAATGAGTAGTGTTTTCTTGTTTTCTCAGATTTTCAGATATTTGGCTAAGGCCATATTTTATTTATTTTTTTGGTATTTATTGCAGCTTCATCTTCCTATTATGTAAGGACCAGTTCACAATCATCAATCTTGACTCAATATATTTCCACCCTCTGTTTCAACAAGCCACAAAACTATTGACTAATTCCACTTCACTGCCCTCCTAAAGAAAGGGTCTTCTGAGAAGAATAAAGTACTTCATTTCTACTTTTGGAAAGTAAACACTAAAACCCTGTAATACAGGAGCATGCCACCCTCAAGCCATCCAAACTGGCCCAGAATGAACCATCCAGATAAAGGACCAGAAGCCAAAGCAAAGTGAGAATAAAGAAATATCCTGGCCCACCGTATCTAAAATTTTATCCTTACCCCCAATGCCTCTAATTTCCTTCCTTTCCTTATTTTTCTTCTTATCATTCATTGCTCTCTGACACACTACATATTTTCTCCCTCCTCCTCTCTTCTTCTCTATTCTACTCTTTTCTCCTATTCTCATTTATTCTCTCTTTTTCTTTTTCTCTTTCATCCATTTCTCCACTATACTGTGAACTCCTGAAACAAGATATTTCTTATAGTTTTAATTTTCTCTGTTATATGCCAGAGTCTAGAACAGTGTTGGCTTAATAAGTGAATGAATGAAAGAATTCATGCAATGGATGAATTCATATAATGAATTAAAGACCATCTAGAAGTCATATCAAGTGACTGGACAGTGGTACTATGCAGAGTCATCAGTCTGCCGAATGTAAAGTTGATCTCTGCTTGATGAAGCTGTAGTTCATTGCCATCCACCCAAAAGATTTCCCTGAACAGGGCCATCTCTTCAGCTCTCTGATATTCCTAATACATTGCAATGTGGACTTATTGAAACTCAGTAAGTGGAAAGCTGTAAATACTTAAAGATACTTATCTGAAATGATAAAGTCTACATTGTCCTTGGCAAAAATTATCTGAATTCATGCACTCACGTAGGGTCTGTTTCCTTGAAGAATGCTTCACATATTTCTTGCACAGAGACATTCTCCTCACGCAGTAGCTAATTTCTGAAAAAGGAGTTGTAGAGGCAGAACATAAAGAGAACTGTAACAAGATGCATTCATCATCAGTGTCCGTATGCATTGTATGAGTACCTGTGTTCACTGGAACAAGGCTTGTTCTATGATGATGTCAGATTTTCTGGAGACAAGTATCCAACATCTTCAGTTTTGGTAGAACATGGAATCCTCATCTTCTTCCAAAATGTGAGTACTTATTGGCATGTGTACGAGATGTTCTTTAGCTGTGGTGATGGGAAAATGGTATGTGGAAGGGAGAATACACTTAGGTATGCTCAAAATATGACAAAAACTTAGTGTCTATTTCTGTATTAATATGAAAAACTTGACCATTGAATTGATTTGATGGCTTACAATAGAAAATTAAAATTCATTTTTAATTATTACCTTCTTCCCCAACTCCATCAACAAGTGCTATCTTTCACAGGGTGGTATGGCCATCAAAAAACAAAACCAAGGACTTCTGACAAAATGGTGCTCTAGGCAGAAGCACCATGTCATCCTTCCACAGCAAAGATCTGAAAAACTAAGCCAAACAGAGAAAAAAGCAATCCTGAAACCCTAAAACATCAAATGAAGAGATAAAGAACTCAGCCAAGCACGGATGGAGTGAGAAAACTGACAGAGAACAGAGAGTGAGGAGAGACTCATGCAGAGATCCCCTACCAGCTAACACAGCATGGATCCGCCATCATGGACTCCTGTCCAAGACCAGCAAATAGGGGGTATGAGAAAGCAGCTTCACAGAGCTTCCAGCGGGAGACAGAACAACTGGTAATTTGCGATATATGCTTTCCCACCCCCAGCCCTTCTTTACCCCCACTCAGCCTCCTCTGCTTCCCGTGGCCACAGTCTCTTGTCTGGGAAGCACCAGCTGCTTGGATTCCACCCGCCTGCACTGGTGGGCCCTCTGAGTGCCATTTGTTGGCTGCAGGTGTTGCTTTTTTTCTGCTTCTTTTGATTTCTTCCTTACCTCTCACCACATTTCCCTCCTTTCGCTCAAATACCTGGCTCCTTGCACCATCTTTGCTTCTTCCTGAGGGATTGCAGAGCTCCAGTAATTTGCAATATATGCTTTCCCACCCCCAACCCTTCTTCACTCCCACTCAGCCTCCTCTGCTTCCCACAGCCACAGTCTCTTGTCGGGGGAGCATTGGCCTCTTGGATTCCACCCGCCTGCACTGGTTGGCTCTCTGAGTGCCATTTGTTGTTCCTTTTTTTGGCTTCTTTTGATTTCTTCCTTCTCTCTCACAACCTCACACTTCTTCTGCTCAAATACCTGGCTCCGTGCTCCATCTTTGCTTCCTTCTGAGGGGCTGTGGAGCTCCATTCAAATGTGGAGCAGCTTCCTGGTCTGGGCTGCCATGCTGGAGGGATGACGGGGCTTTTGTTTGTTTGTTTGTTTTGCATTGTTTGTTTGTTTTCTTTTCCTTTCCTTGAGTTGGGAGCCCATTCTGGCCAGGTGGTGCTGTGTGGCTTGGAGCCTACCCCCTCGGCTTGCACAGACCTGCAGAGGGATCCCTGAGGGCATTTCTTTTTTCATGGTTTTTTTTTCTTCTGTTTTTTTGGGGCTTTTCTTGTTGTTGTTTCTATTTTTTTTAAATTTGTTTTGTTTTCTTTTCCCTCTTTTTCCCTTTTTGCCTTTCTTCATTACTCAGTTTCTCATCTCGCTTTACCTTCCTTCTCTTTCTGTTGCCTGAAAACCTGAATACCTCTACGCCTTCTAGAGAGGCTGTACTGCAACACCTGAGAACAACTTCCCCAGAAATCATAGCTGCACCAGTGGAATCACTGGGAGTTTTGCTGTTCTTTTCCCTGTCTGATTTTTATTTATTCATTTTTTCTTCTCTTTTTTTCCTTCTTCTTCCCGTTTATGTTTTTCTCCATTTCATAGTCTCTCATCTCTCCACTCCAACAGCAAGCTCCCCTAGCACTCTTTTTTGTTTGTATGTTTTTGGCCCCTGTTCCTTTCTCCTCTCCCATATTCATCTTAGCTCCACATATAACAATCTCCCCCGTACATCCTGCCTACTTACACCATGCGCTTAACATCCACCACCAAGCAGCACAGGCACAGCCTATTGGAACCTGTCCCGCACTGACTACCGACCTGCCCTGGTGGCTGTAGTAGGTGTTACAAACAACCCATCCCAGTAACTCCTCTTCAGCTAGACCTGCCCTGCTGTACCATATCTGAGCGACTAAACCTGCCAATTGGAGAAGAAGGCAAAAAGTATCATGCCCACAGATGCACAAACAACAAAGAACACACAGCCCACCTGCTCAGACATAGCCAAACAAAAAAAAGGAAGAAACAAAAAAATCTACAATCAATAAATGAGAAAAATGACTACAGAATGACCTGAAGACACCAGAGACTTTCAAAACACTTAGAAAAACAGGACAGGATGGTTCCAGTAGGCGTCCAAAATAAAAAACCAGATGACTTTCCAGTGGAACAAAAGGCACTAGAACTACATGATAGGGAATTCAAATCACTAATACTCAGAATTCTCCAAGAGTTGAAGCAAAAAGAAGACAAAATGAGGAAAAAATAGACAAATTCATGGAAAATACAGACCAAAAAATTGGAAGAATTCAGGAAAATAATGCAGGAACAAAATGCCAAAATAAATTCACATCTAGAAATTAAGCAAAAACAACGATCAGAAATCCAAAAGATAAACAACAAGATTTCAGAAATCGACGGTGTCATAGAAGGGCTGAGAAGCAGATTTGAAATGGTGGAAGACAGGATCAGTGGAACTGAAGACAAACACTTGGATACAACTCTGTTTGAGGAAAACTCAGAAAAAAGAAAAATGAAGAGATACTGAGAGATACGTAGGATACAATCAAAAGCAAAAATTTTCAAGTGATTGGAGTTCCAGAACAGGGGTAGAAAACAGAAAACACAGAGAGGATCACTGAAGAACTGCTGACAGAAGAATTCCCCAATATCATGAAAGATGAAAACCAGGTCATCCAAGAAGCTCAATGAACCCCATATAGGATAGTCCCCAAAAGAAAATCACCAAGGCATATCATAATCACACTCGCCAAAACCAAAGACAAACAAAAAATCCTGAGAGAACCTAGTGAAAAACAAGAAGTCACCTACAGAGGAGAAACAATAAGACTAAGTTCAGATTATTTGGCAGAAACCATGCAGGCAAGAAGGCAATGGGATGACATATATAGAACCTTGAAAGAAAAAAATTGCCAGCCAAGAATAATATATCCTGCAAAACTTTTGTTCAAATATGATGGTGAAATCAGGACATTTCCAGATAAACAGAAATTAAGGGAATAAGTAAAAATCAAACCAAACTTACAAGAAGTATTAAAGGGAGTTCTTCAATCTGAGAACAAACAACTTCAGCTCACAGGCAGAATCTAGGATGCAGGATCATACCAGCCAGGTACCAATCTAGGAAATGAACTCTCAAGGAATATCCAAACCAAAAGAAATACAACAGGGAATCACAGAAGTTAATCAGTAAATGACAAAAACATCAGAACAATAAAAGAGAGAATACATGGTGTAGGTATAGAGCCTTCTAATGGAGAGGAAGGCAAGGCAATACCAAGTAATACTAGACTGCTTCAGACTTAGAAAGCTAAGGGTAAATTTCATGGTAACCAAAACGAAAGTTAATAAACATACTCATAAAAATAAAGAAGAAAAACATAAAGTCTCAGCAAAAACAAAACCTACAAAAACAAAAGAAATGGAAAAAAAAAAAAACACAAACAAAAGTTTCTCAGCACAGGAGAGTAAGAAGAACAAAGAAAACGTCAGAACCAGAAAAAAAAGCATTACAGAATGACAACAACAAACTCACATCTATCAACAATTACACTGAATGTAAGTGGACTCAATGCACCCATAAAGAGATTGAGAGTGACAGAATGGATAAGAAAACAGTTTCCATCAATATACTGTCTACAAGAGACACACCTTAGAAACAAAAAATTCGAATTTATTAAAAGTCAAAGGTTGGAAAAAAATACATCAGGATAACAACTACCAAAAAA
>NW_004444173.1:2815620-2817740 GCF_000243295.1 Trichechus manatus latirostris
TTGGTTCTTTGAAAGAATCAACAAAATCGACAAACCACTGGCCAGACTGACAAAAGAAAAACAGGAGAGGACACAAATAACCCAAATAAGAAATTCAATGGGGGACATTACAACAGAAGCAACTGAAATAAAAAGGATCATAACAGAATATTATGAAACACTATACTCCAACAAATTTGAAAACCTAGAGGAAATAGATAAATTTCTAGAAACACACTACTCACCCAAACTACAACAAAGTGATGTTGAAAATCTGAACAGACCCATAACAAGAGAAGAGATTGAAAAGGTAATAAAAAAACTCCACCCAAAAAAAAAGCCCTGGCCCAGATGGCTTAACTGAAGAATTCTACCAAACATTCAGACAAGAGCTTGTAGCAGTACTACTCAAGCTATTTCAGAGCATAGAAATGGAAGCAATGTTTCCAAATTCATTCTATGAAGCAAACATAAAGCTGATACAAAAACCAGGCAAAGACACCCCAAAAAAAGAAAATTACAGACCTATATCTCTCATGAATAAAGACGCAAAAATTCTCAACAAAATTCTAGCCAATAGAATTCAGCATCATATCAATAAAATAATACACCATGACCAAGTAGGATTCATACCAGGTATGCAAGGATGAGTCAACATTAGAAAATCAATAAATGTATTCCACCACACAAATAAAAGGAAAGAAAAGAATCACGTGATTTCTCAATTGATGCAGAAAAGGCATTCAACAATGTCCAACACCCATTCCTGATAAAACCTCTCAATAAAATAGGTATAGAAGGGACATTTCTCAATATAATAAAGGGCATCTATGCAAAACCAACAGCCAACATCAGTCTTAATGGAGAGAGCCTGAAAACATTCCCCTTGAGAACAGGAACAAGAAAACGATTCCCTTTATCACCGCTCCTATATAACGTTGTGCTGGAGGTTTTAGCTAGAGTAATAAGGCAAGAAAAAGAAATAAAGGACATCCAAACTGTTAATGAAGAAGTTAAACTGTCCCTGTTTGCGAATGATATGATACTATACATAGAAAACCCTAAAGACTCCATGAGAAATCTACTGGAACTAACAGAAAGATTCAGCAGAGTAGCAGCATACAAGATAAACTTACAAAAATCAGTTGGATTCCTATACACCAATAAGGAGAACAATGAAAAGGAAATCAGGAAAACAATACCATTTATAATAGCCCCTAAAAAAATAAAATACTTACAAATAACTCTAATCAGGGATGTAAAAGACCTATACAAAACCAACTACAAAACTACAAAACTTCAAGAAACTCAAACGGATCTACCTAAACGGAAAAACATACCATGCTCATGAATAAGTAGACTCAACATTATGAAAATGACAATTCTACCCAAAGCAATTTACAAATACAACACAATTCCAATACAAATACCAACAACATTCTTCAAAAAGATGGAAAAACTAATCAGTAACTTTATATGGAAAGGGTAGAAGCATCAAATAAGTAAAGCACTTCTAAAGAAGAAGAATAAAGTTGGAGGACTCACACTAGCTGACCTCAGAACCTACTATACAGCTACAGTAGTTAAAACAGCCTGGTACTGGTACAACGACAGATACATTCACCAATGGAACAGAATTGAGAACCCAGATGTAAATCCATCCCCCTATGGTCACCTGATTTTCAACAAGGGCCCAAAGTCCATCATATGGGGAAAAGACAGTCTTTTTAACAAATGGTGCTGGCAAAACTGGATAGCCACCTGCAAAAAAATGAAACAGGACCCATACCTCACACCATATACAAAAACTAATGCAAAATGGATCAGAGACCTAAATATAAAGCCAAAAACTATAAATTTCATAGAAGAATAAATAGGATCAACGCTACAGGCCTTAATACACGGCATTAACAGGATACAAACCATAACCAGCAACACACAAACCCCAGAAGATAAGCTAGATAACTCGGATCTTCTAAAAATCAAACACCTATGCTCTTCAGAAGACTTCAAAAAAAGGGTAAAAAGAGAACCTACAGACTGGGAAAAAATTTTTGGACAGTACAAGTCAGACAAAGGTCTAATCTCCATAATCTAAAAGAAAATCCAACACCTCTACAACAATAAGACAAATAATCCTA
>NW_004444173.1:2818560-2820573 GCF_000243295.1 Trichechus manatus latirostris
GAGGGACTGAACTGCTGGGCGGAGGGCTGTGGGGACCATGGTCTCGTGGAACATCTAGCTCAGTTGACATAACACAGTTTATAAAGACAATGTTCTACCTTCTACTTTGGTGAGTAGTGTCTGGGGTCTTAAAACCCTGTGAGCAGCCATCTAAGACACTCCACTGGTCTCATCCCTTCGGGAGCAAGAGAGAGTGAAGAAAACAGGATACAAGGGAAATATTAGTCCAAAGGACTAATGGACTACAGATACCAAGTCCTCCACCAGACTGAGTCCAGTACAGCTAGATGGTGCCCTGCTACCACCACTGACTGCTCTGACCGGGATCACAACAGAGGGTTCTGGACCAAGCTGGAGAAGGATGTAGAACAAAATTCTAACTCACAAAAAAAAAGAGCAGTTTTACTGGCCTAAGGGAGACTGGAGAAACCCCGAGAGTATGTCCCCCAGACACCCTTTTAGCTCAGTGGTGAAGTCACTTCCAAGGTTCACCGTTCAGTCGGGGAGTGGACAGCCCCATAAAGCCAAACGGGACTAATGAGGCACAGCAGTCCAGGGACAAGGACTAGAAGGCAGAATGGGACAGGAAAGCTGTTGATAGGGAACCCAAGTTTGAGTAAGGATAGTGTTGATGTGTTGTGAGGTTGTTAACCATTGTCCTAGGGCAACATGTGTACTAACTCTTTAATGAGAAACTATTTTGTTCTGTAAACCTTCATCTAAAGTGCAAATAGCAGCACAATTGGAAGAGCGTAGTCGATGTCACTGAACTGTGCATGTAGAAATTTTTGAAATGCTATATCTTTGGCTATGTGTATTCCCCCCGCCCCCCCAAAAAAAATGTCGAGTAGGGAGAGGGTTGCCATGTCGTGGGGTTGTTAACCAATGCCATAAAACAATATGTGTACTACCGTTTCATGAGAAACTATTTGTTCTGTAAACCTTCAACTGAAGTATAATAATAAAAAAAAAAAAAGGCAAAACAAAAAAAAAAAAGAAAAAGAAAACCAAACTCGATGCCATCAAATCCATTCCAACTCATAGCAACCCTATAGGACAGAACAGTAGAACTTTCTCCTAGGGTTTCCAAGAAGCAGCTGGTGAACTCAAACTACCGGCATTTTGTTTAGCTGCCAAGATGTTAACCACTGCACCATACATACATACATACAATTATATACACGTATATGTTCATATATATACATATATAAAATGTGTTTTTCTTCTTATTTGCTGGTACCAGTCATGTCTTCTCTAATACATGCATTTAATCTTCATTTAACAATATGACTACATATAACTAAGATCAAGTCAGATGATGTTGCAATTCAAATTCTTTCAGTGGCTGATAAAATATCTTGCATCAGTCGTCTTCTTACTCATTAACTTCCAGTCCAGTGTTAGTCATTGTTTCTTGAACATCCTAAGTAATTTTCAACCCAATGGAAATTCTTCTGCCTGAATCCTTCTTATCCTTTCGTTTTCATCTTCAGGCCTCCCCCTACCATTTGTGAGATCCAGCACTGAATAAGGGAGAGACACACATATCGTATACTTAAGAACTTAAAAGTTATAAATTCAGCTACGAAACATCTGAATATCTTGCTATCTTGAGAAATACACCATTACAACAACAACCAAAGTGGAAAAACATGTGCAAAGCTATAGCTTTAATATAATGAAAAGTTGCTAAAATAACAGATGAATATAATTAATTATTATGGCTTGGTATTCTGTTGATTAGCCATTAATATTTGAATGAGTAATAAAATAAAAACATACATAAAGGAAAATTATTATAATTTTTTCATAACATTTATTTTACTGGCCTTTATTTCAAAAGATTTAATCATTCTTTTGTTATAATCAGATTGTCACATAATTTCTGTTCTCTTGAAAACAGTAACATAAAAAATTAAATGTAATTGTATTGAAAGTATGCAAAACTTGAATGTTTTTCATTAAAACATTCGAAATTAAGAAAATATAAAAGTCACAAAAATTACTTTACAT
>NW_004444173.1:2820673-2833555 GCF_000243295.1 Trichechus manatus latirostris
AGAGAAAATATAAATTATAATTAAGGACTATTAAGATTTTAAGGGGAATGTACAAGCTAAAATTATTATTTAATATTTTGAAAATTTAATAAAATATTAATGAATATTTTAATGAAAATAAATATATTTGAAAATCCAGTATTTAATGTCCACCTAGTTGACAATGTAAATAGTGTGTATTCTACTTCTGCATTTTTCATACATACACACACAAACACACAGAGATTTAGTAGCAATGTGAATTGTTTAATATTGCAAAATTCTCTTCAGCTGCCATATGCAACTGATAAGAATACTGTACTAATTCATGAGTACCTTCAAACTGAAGAATTGGGACACCAAGAGAAGAAAGAAAATATATAACCAGAACTACTGAGAAACAATATTTTATTATGATAAGAATCTATTATGCTTATTCATTCTGATTAAAAATTTGACAAATTAATTTTTCTTTTCTCTTACCTATGTGTTTCCCCTGCTCATATCCTCCCTACTCCCTGTATCAGGATCTAAATATGATGTTGCCAGCAGAACTACCCACAAACCCTTGTGACATTTACAGTAAATTGCCTTTTGTTTCAAGGTTACAGAGTAAAAGAAAGGAAACAAAGAGACAAAACAAACAAACAAACAAAAACAGTTCCTTGGGGTTGTAACGGTTTTAGTCATTGGAGCAGGAGTTTAGGGCTATGAGTAGCACCATTACTGTGCTGAGAATCGGATCCAGAGTGATAGAAACACCCGTGTGTGTGTGTGTGTGTGTGTGTGTGTGTGTGTGTGCATGTGTGTTAATGTTGTTGTTAGGTGCCATCGAGTTGGTTCCGACTCATAGCGACCCTATGTACAACAGAACAAAACACTGTTGGGTCCTGCACCATCCACATGATCATTGTTACGCCTGAGACCATTGTTGTGACCACTGTGTCAGTCCATCTCCTTGAGGGTCTTCCTCTTCTTCACTGACCCTCTACTTTACAAAGCATGATGTCCTTCTCCAGGGACTGATCCTTCCTTATAATATGTCAAAAATACGTGAGACGAAGTTTCACCATTGTTGCTTCTAAGGCGCATTCTGGCTGGCTATACTTTTTCAAAAACAGATTTGTTTGTTCTTCTGGCAGTCCATGATGTATTCAATATTCTTCCCAAATACCATAATTCAAAGGCGTTCATTCTTCTTTGGTCTTCCTTTTTCCTTGTCCAGCTTTCACTTGCATATGAGGTGATTGATAACACCATGGCTTTGGTCGGGCACGCATTAGTCCTTAAAGTGACATCTTTGGTTTTTAACACTTTAAAGAGGTCTTTTGCAGCAGATTTACCCAACACAATGCATCTTTTGATTTCTTGACCGCTGCTTCCATGGGTTTTGATTGTGGATCCAAATAAAATGAAATCTTTGACAACTTCAATCTTTTATCCATTTATCATGATGTTGCTTATTGCTCCAGTTGTGAGGATTTTTGTTTTCTTTATGTTGGGGTGTAATCCATAGTGAAGGCTGTGGTCTTTGATCTTCATCAGTAAGCGCTTCAAGTCCTCTTCACTTTCAGCAAGCAAGATTGTGTCATCTGGATATCAAAGACTGTTAATGAGTCTTCCTCTAATCCTGATGCCGCATTCTTCTTAATATAGTCCAGTTTCTTGGATTATTTGCTTAGCATACAGATTGAATAAGTATGGTGAAAAGTTACAACCCTGACACACACATTTCTTGGCATTAAACCACACAGTCTCCCCTTATTCTGCTGGAATGACTGCCTCTTGATCTATGTACAGATTCCACATGAGCACAATTAAGTGTTCTGGAATTCCCATTCTTCACAATGTTATCCATGCTTTCTTATGATCCACCAGTTGAATAGTCAATAAAACACAGATAACCATCTCTGGTATTCTCTGCTTTTAGACAGGATCCACGTGACATCAGCAGTGATATCTCTGGTTCCTTGTCCTATTCTGAATCTGGCTTGAATTTCTGGCAGTTCCCTGTAGATGTACTGCTGTAGCTGCTTTTGAATGATCATCAGCAAAATTTTACTTGTGTGTTCTATTAATGATATTGTTCAATAATTTCCGCATATGATTGGGTCACATTTCTTTAGAATAGGCATACATATGGATCTCTTCCAGTCCATTGGCCAGGTAGCTGTCATCTGAATTTCTTGGCATAGACAAGTGAGCAATTCCAGTGCTGCTTCTATTTGTTGAAACATCTCAATTCATATAGCCTTGTTTTTCACCAATGCCTTCACCGCAGCTTGGACCACTTCCTTCAGTACCATCGGTTCCTGATCATTTGCTACCTCCTGAAATGGATGAACATTGAACAATTGTTTTTTTTGGTGTAATGACTCTGTATATTCCTTCTATCTTCTTTTGATGCTTCCCACATTGTTTAATATTTTGCTCATAGAATCCTTTGATATTGCAACTCAAGCCTTGAATTTTTTACTCAATTATTTCAGCTTGAGAAATGCCCAGTGTGTTCTTACCTTTTGGTTTTATAACTCCAGGTCTTTGCACATGTCATTACAATACTTTGCTTTATATTCCCGAGCTCACCTTTGAAACCTTCTGTTCAGCTCTTTTACTTCATCATTTCTTCCTTTTGCTTTAGCTACTTCACGTTCAAGAACAAGTTTTAGAGTCTCTTCTGGCTTCTGTTTTAGTCTTTTCTTTCTTTCCTGTCTTTTTAATGACCTTTTGCTTTCTTTATGTATGATGTCCATGATGTCATCCCACAATGCGTCTGGTCTTTGGTCATTAGTGTGCGATGTGTCAAATGTGTTCTTGAGATGGTCTCTGAATTCTGGTGGAATATACTCAAGGTCATAATTTGCCGCTCGTGGACTCATTCTAATTTTCTGCAGCTTCAACTTGAACTTGCATATACGCAATTGATAGCCTGTTCCAGAGTCGGCCCTAGCCTTGTTCTGACTGATGATATTGAGCTTCTCCATCATCTATTTCTACAGGTGTAGTCCATTTGATTCCTGTGTATTCCATCTTGCAAGGTCCATGTGCATAGAGGACACTTATGTTGTTGAAAAAAGGTATTTGCAATGAATAAGTTGTTGATCTTGCAAAATTCTGTCATATAATCTCTGACATCATTTCTACCACCAAGGCCATATTTTCTAACTACAGATCCTTCTTCTTTTTGAACTTTCACATTCCAATCCCAGTAATTATCAATGTATCTTGATTGCATGTTTTGTCAATTTCAGGCTGCAGACTATTTCAGGCAGTGTTAGTAAATTTTCTCCTCTGTGAAGTTATTCTTTCTCCCATTTTTTATATCGTATGAAATCTTTGCAAGGAACTCACTAAGGGAGTAGGGAGTTATGCTCTATCTTTTTTTTTTTTTAATTTTTTGATTGTCCTACAGTTAAAGGTTTACAGAACAAATAGTTCTCATTAAACAGTCAGTACACGTATTGTTTTATGACATTGGTTAACAACACTATGACATGTCAACACTCTCCCTTCTTGACCTTGGAGGACCTTTTTTTTTTTTTGGTGAAAATATACATAGCCAAAGTTACACCATTTCAAAAGTTTCTACATGTACAATTCAGTAACATTGATTACATTCTTCCAGTTGTGCTGCTATTTTCACTATCCTTTTCCAAATTATTCCATCACCATTATCTTCAACTCACTGCCCCCTAGGCTTCCCATCAAACCTTTTGAGTTGCTGTTGTCAATTTGATCTCACATAGATAATTCTTTTTTTTTTTTTTTTTTGTACCTTAGGTGAAGGTTTGCAGAACAAATAGTTTCTCATTAAACAGTTTGTACACATATTGCCCTATGACAACGGTTAACAACTCCATGACATGGCAACATTGTCCCTTCTCAAACTTGAGTTCCCTATCAGCAGCTTTCCTGTCCTCTCCTGCCTTCTAGTCCTTGTCCCTGGACTGCTGTGCCTCATTAGTCCCGTTTTGTTTTATGAGGCTGTCCAATCTCTGGCTGAACGGTGAACTTCAGGAGTGAATTCCCCTCTGAGCTAAAAGGGTATCCGGAGGTCATACTCTTGGGGTTTCTCCAGTCTGTCAGACCAGTAAATCTGGTCTTTGTTTTGCAAGTTAAAATTTTGTTCTACATCTTTTTCCAGCTCTGTCCAGGACCCTTTATTGTGATCCTGGTCAGAGCAGTCAGTGGTGGTAGCCGGGGACCATCCAGCTGTACCGGACTCAGTCTGGTGAGGCCTTGGTAGCTGTGGTACATTAGTCCTTTGGAATAATCTTTCTTGCATCTTGTTCTCTTCATTCTCCCTTGCTCCTGAAGGGTTGAGACCAGTAGAGTATCTTAGATGGCTGCTCACAGGCTTTTAAGACCCCAGATGCTACTCACCAAGGTAGAATGTAGAACATTGTCTTTATAAACTGTGTTATGCCAATTGAGCTAGATGTTCCCTGAGACCATGGTCCCCACAGCGTTCCGCCCAGCAGTTCTTCCCTCAGGGAGTTTGGAAGTGTCTATGGAGCTTCCATGACCTTTCCTTGCACAAGTTGTGTTGCCTTCTCCAGTATTATTTACCGTCATACCTTTTACCAAAGTTACCACTTATCTATTGTCTGTTTAGTTCCCCCCACCCCTCCCATCCCTCGTAACCAACAAAGATTGTTACTTTTTGTGTGTAAACTTTTACCTCAGTTTTTTACAGTAGAGGTCTCATACAATATCTGTCCTTCTGTGATTGACTTATTTCACTCAGCACAATGTCCTCCAGTTTCAACCATGTTAGGAGATGCTTCACAAATTCATCATTCTTCTTTATCTTTGCATAATGCTCCATTTTGTGTATGTACCATAGTTTGTTTATCCATTCATCTGTTGATGGGCATTTTAGGTTGTTTCCATGTTTTTGCTATTGTGAACCATAAAAAAAAAGAAAAAAGAAATGCCTCCAGGAATGTCTGTTTGCTTCTGAGCAGAGTAAGGGAGTAACTTCCAAGCGGAGTGGTACTGCCTGGCTTGACAGGGCTCCCAAGCCGAGAAAAGAAAAAGAAACAAACAAATCAAAACAGAACAAATCAGAGCAAACAAACAAACAGTAATGCCCCAAAGTTCTACCAGCATGGCGGCAGGGGTCGGGAAGCAGTTTCACAGTCAAGCAGTGTTCCGCAGCCTTTCAGGAAGAAGCAAAGATGGAGCACAGAGCCAGGTATTTGAGAGAAAGGAGGGGGAGGTGGTGAGAAGTAAGGAAGAAATCTAAAGAAGCAGAAAAAAGCAACACCAGCAGCCAACAAAAGGCGCTCAGTGAGCTGGTCAGTGCGGACGGGTGGAATCCAAGCAACATCAGGGTGCTTCTCGGCCAAGAGGCTGTGACTATAGGAGGCAGAGGAGGCTAAGTGGAGGTGAAGAAGGGTAGGAGGTGGGAAAGTCTATATTGCTGGACACTGGTTGTTCTGTCTCCTGCTGGAAGCTCCGCGAAGCTGCTTTCTCATACCCCCTGTTCACCGATCTCCGATAGGAGTCCAAGATGGCGATCCATGCTGTGGTAGCTGACAGGGTCCTCTGCATGTATCTCTCCTCATTCTTTGTTCATGGTCAGTTTCTTATTCCATTTGGTGCTTGGCTGAGTTCTTTATCTCTTCATTCAGTGCTTAAGGTTTCAGGATTGGTGTGTGACTCTGTTCAACTTAGTTTTTCTGATCTTTGCTGTGGAGGGATGGCACAGTGCTTCTGACTGTAGTGCCATGTTGCCCAGAAGTTCTCGCTCCATCTTTTTGAGAGCAGAGTATTGACAAATAATATTTGGAATTCTTCTGCATGGGATATTTGTCTCTTCCCTCCACTTACTACTTTAATTATTCACTTACATAAGCATGTGTTCAAGGATATTTGTTTTATAGTTTGTGTTATAATCCAATAATATTTCGTTTATTATTTTAACCACATTGTCCCACTTTTGGCTATTGGGAGTAATTTCACTTGTTTCCTGTATCCTTTTTGCCATATCTCATTAATCTGTTTTTTGTTTGTTTGTTTAGCACTTCCTTACTTTCTGGCACTACAAGATGCTCCAGACTCATCTTGTATATTTTCTGTTTCGGTCTAAGAATCTCACATTTCTCCAAGGAACCCTGGTTCTTCTTATTGGAGAATGATGTTAGAAACCAAGATGTGGTTTCTAGAGTACTAGACCTCATTGCTGCTGGGGTATGATTTATTTCAGGTCCTTTTAACTGACAGAGAGAAGAAATAAATATATACACATATCTATAAACATATCTATATGCCAACATATGTATCTACATTAAGCTAACTATGAGTTATTACTGATGTCCCCGACTTGTTTCCATCACCACATGGATCATTCATGCCTGCTCTCTTGCTTATCTGTAAATTCCCAGTCCCCTATACATTTAATTATATATTCATTTTCAGTATACACATATAGTTGTATCAGATTTGTTAAACTGTATCCCCATGGGAAACAATTTATCAACTATGGTACAGCGCTTATGTGTAGTTCCTTTTGATTTTAGTCTTATGGATTGCACTAATTTCCAAAGATACTTCAGGCATCACCTTTTCTTCTCCCTCCCCACCCCCGGCCAAGGTTGCATCATACATTTGTACAGTTCAGTTATCGTGTAAATTCTGCATTCCTTCCTGGAATCCCTAACTATCTAAATTTTCATACATTAAGGTTGACTCTTTGTGCTGTAAATTTCTATAGGTTTTGACAAATGTATAATGTTATGATTCTACAATGACATTCCATTAAAAATTCCTTGTACTTCCACTATTCAACCTTTTCTTCCCCCATTTCTCCACATTGCCCCCCAGTGCTAAGCCCCTGGAAGTGACTCATCATTTTTCTGTAATTACATTTTTGCCTTTTCAGAATTTCATATATTTTGAATGATACACTATGTATTCTTTATAGACTGACTTCTTTAACAATATGTGCTTTAAAAACCTACATTTATTTTTGTGTCTGGATAGCACATTTCATTGTATCAGTGAATAATATTCATTATGTGAATATATCACAGTTTGTTTATCCATTCATCTATGAAAAACATCTTAATTGTTTTCAGGTATTTTTTTTCCCGCAAATATAAATAAAGCTGCTGTAAACATTCCCATTTAGGTTTTTGTATGGACATTAATTTTCACATCAAATGTGTAAATACCTAGAAGCTCAATTGCTAAATCATATGGTAACACCATGTTTAGCTTGGTGATAAAATTTCAGTCTGTGTTCCAAAGTGTCTATGCCATTTTGCATTTGCACCAGCAATGAATGAAAGCTTCTGTTGCTTCACGTCCTCATCAGCATTTGGTTTTGTCAGTGTTTTGGATTTTAGTCATTGTAGTAGGTGGCAAGTGATATCTCATTAATGTTGTGATTTGCAATTCCCTAATGACTTATGATGTTGAGCAACTTTTCATATGCTTATTTCCATCCATATACATTCCTTGGTGAGGTGTCTGTTCAGATCTTCTGCCCATTTCTTAATTTTTTTAAAAATTACTATTGTCGTATTTTAATAGTTCTTTAGGTATTAGATTCAAGTCCTTTCAGGTATGTGTTTTGTAAATATTTTCTTCCAGTCTGTGGTTTCTCTTTTCATCATCTGAAATCTGTCTTTTGCAGAGCAGAAGTTTGTCTATTTTTTTTTTTTTTTAACTTTAACAATGTCTAACTTATTTCATGGATCATGCTTTTGAAGTTGTACCTAAAAACTCATCACCAGGACTTCTAACAAAAGATTAAAGATTTTCTCCTATGTTTTCTTCTAGCAGATTTTTAGTATTATGATTTACATTTAGGTTTTTGATCCATTTTTAGTTACTTTTGCTATAGGTTTGCATCTAAATTCATAGTTTCATATAAATATGAAAATGTTCCAGCACCGTTTGCTGAAAAGACTATCCCCTCTCCATGGAAATGCTTCTGCTCATTAAAAAAAAAAAAAAAAAAAGTTGATTATATTTGTGTGGTTCTATTTCTGGGCTCTCTATTTTCTTCCATTATGAATGTTTCTATTCTTTAGCCAACACCACACTGTCCTGATTAGTTGTAGTCTGAAATCAGTTTGTATCAGTTCTTCTACTTTGCTCTTCTTGATCAATACTGTGTTGGATTTCAGGATCTTTCGTTTTTAATATTAACTTTATAATTAGTTTATCAATATCCACAATATAGCCTAATGGGATTTTAAGTGAGATTGCATCAAATCTGTAGATGATGCTGGCAAGAATTGATATCTAACAATATTAAGATTTCCTATTGAACATGCATTTACTTAGATATTCTTGTATTCCATTAATCATATTTGTAGTTTTATATATGAATTCTGTACATATTATGGTAAAATTTTGCCTATTTCATTGTTTTGTGCTAAAGTAATACGGTGTTTTTAATTTCAAATTGCAGTTGTTTATAAAAGGTATATAAAAAATGAATTAACTTTTGTATATTAACCTTTTATCCTGTAATTTTCCTATAATCTCTTATTAGTTCCAGAAGTTTTTGTGTCCATTCTTTGGGATTTTCTGCATAGACAATCAAGTCATCTGCAAACAAAGACAGTTTTACTTCTTCCTTCCAAGTCTGTATACTTTTATTTCCTTTTTTTTTATGTTTTCTTGCACTAGATAGGACTCCCAGCATGATGCTAAATAGGAGTGCTGAGAGAAGACATCCTTGCCTTGCTCCCAATCTAAAGGGGAAAGCATACAAATTCAAACCACTAAGTATAATGTTAGCTGTAGGGTTTTTGTAGACAGTCTTTGTCAAGTTGAAGAAGTTTCTCTCTATTTATATTTTGTTGCTTTTATGAATGGATATTGGATTTTGTCCAGTGTATTTTCTGCACCAATTGATATGATCATATGTGTGCTGCATATGCAGGTTGTCTCAAACGGGTTCCGAAGATCTCAAACAGCCACAAGAATACTACAATGAGAAATCCAACCAGTAGCATTAATCCCACCATGGTGCTACAGCCATCTGGTCTGATTAAGTTGCACACATGAGACACACAGTGTTGGCAAAGTTAAAGCTGTTTATTACTCACAGAAAGCAAACAAGAAACAACAGAAATAGATTCATGGTGAACTTGTCACCCCTGGGCTTGGAAGGTTGCTTGGGCTGGATGGAGACTCCTCTACTCACTTTGCAAAGTGAGGCATGTCTCACTTTGCACCATAGGAGAGGGGCCCCAAAGAACTATACCCACCCAGTTTTATACTCCAGGAGTCACGTGACTCACTTCAATTAAGGGCACCTTTAGATTTTTTGTCCTAACCTAAGGAGGTTATACTCCAGGCATATTAGAGTTAAGGACAGCTACATATTTTCTAATTTAACAACCTAAAAACCCATTGCCATCAAGTAGATTCTGTTTCGTAACCACCGTATAGGACAGAGTAGAATTGCCCCATACGGTTTCCAAGGAGAGGCTGATAGATTCAAACTGCCAACCTTTTGGTTAGCAGCCTGAGATCTTAACCACTGTGACACCAGGGCTCCTAACAACCTAAGAAGGGCTTTTAATAGGGGCCTGCTGTGTTTTCCTGGTCCCAGATGGAGTTTTATTTCCCCAGCCCTGCTGCTTAGATGGGCAGAACATCAGGCTTCAGTGTGGGTTGTGGTTTATTCATAAACCCTAGGGAGAAAAGAAGAAAGAAAGAGAGAGAGAGAGAAAGACAGAGAGAAGAAGAGAGGGAAGGAAGGAGGGAGATAGATTTACTTTGAGGGTTTGAATCATTCAATTGTGAGACGGGCAGTTTTAAAATCTGTAGGTCCCAAGATCAGTAGGTCAGGTAGCAGGCTGGAGACTTCTGCAGGCTTATATCTCAAGATCTGTAGGTCAGGTTTTGAGAAGAATGCATGGTCAAAAGAGAGAGAGTGTGCTCCGCCAGAATATTCATTTATATTTTGGAGGCAGACACCCCTAAGGAAACTCATCTGATCACATCATGGAAGGTAATTGCATTACATTGCATAACAGCAACCAGCCCACTGAGAATCATAGCCTAACCAAGTTGACACATACAATTAACAGTTACACAGGTTAACATAAAACCCCACACAAAAAGTTTGTTTACCTCAGTTTCTATTAACCAGTACACATGTTGAGCTTTCAACAACAACAAAAATCACAAGGCGTGGTAAAAGAGACAAATAAAGCAACAGATAATTTAATAACTATGTTTAATATGTTGAATACTCTAACAGAAAAAGTAGACAAGATGCAAGAACTGATGGGAAATGTAAGCAGATAAATGGAAACTCTAAGAAAGAACCAAAGAAATACTAGAGATAAAAAATGCTGTAATATGAATAAAAAATGTTTTGATGAACTGTGGAAAAATTTCAAAATGTGTAACATACATGTAATTGAAATACTAGAGGAGAAAAAGAGAACAGAGCAGAAAAAAATGTTTCAAGCAATAATGGCTGGGAATTTTCCAAAACGAACGACAGACATCAAATACAGATCCTGGAAACTCAGAAAGCATAAAGCAGTATATATACCAAAACATCTACACCTAGCCGTATCATATTCAAACTGAAGAAAACCAAAGACAAAGAGAAAATCTTGAAAGAAGCTAGAGGAAAAAATGTCTTATCTATATAGGGACAAAGATAAGAATTACATCATATTTCTTATCAGAAAGCATGTAGGCAAGAAGATAGTGGAATGAAGTATTTAAAGTGCTGAAAGTATGAATCCATCAATATAGTTTCTAAAACTGTCCTTAAAAAGCAAAGGAGGAATAAAGAATTTTCTCAGACCAAAAAACCTGAGGAAATTTACCAAAACCAGGTCTGCCCTGCAAGAAAAGTTAAAAGAAGTTATTCAGGTAAACAAAAATGATATGTCAGTGTCATGGTTTGAATTATGTCCCCCAAAAAATGTGTGTATCAATTTGGCTGGGCCATGATTCCCAGAATTGTGTGGTTGGCCTCCATTTTTTGATTATAATTTTATGTTAAAGAGGATTAGGGTGGGATTGTAACACCACCCTTGCCCAGTTCACATCCCTGATCCAACGTAAAGGGAGTTTCCCTAGGGTGTGGTCTGCACCACCTTTTACCTTACAAGAGATAAAAGGAAAGGGAAGCAAGCAGAGAATTGGGGACCTCATACCATCAAGAAAGCAGTGCCAGGAGCAGAGTGCGTCCGTTGGACAGGGGTCCCTGCTCCGAGAAGCTCCAAGTCTGGGGGAACACTGATGAGAAGGCCGACAGAGAGAGAAAGACTTCCCCTGGAGCTGACGCCCTGAATTTGGACTTTCAGCCTACTTTGACTGTGAGGAAATAAACTTGTCTTCATTAAAACCATCCACTTGTGGTATTTCTGTTATAGCAGCACTAGATGACTAAGACAGATTACAATCTGTTTCAACATACATAATTATCAATATGTAATATTCAAGGTTATCAGCTTTTCATCTTTCCCAGTTTTTATTTTTTCATCACTTCTATTTCATTTTCTTAACTGGCATATCTTTGATTACAAAAAAGTTGGCCTCTTTTTCATGTCTATAATGGCTATTTGTATTTTTCCTTTTATAAAATGCTTATTCTTTTTACTTTGGTCAAATTTTATTTTGGGATATATGGTTTTACTCATTGTTTTATATATTAAATTTATCAATTATTTATTTAGAATCCTTGTGTGTTGCTGATGGTTAACATACTGGTGCCTCCTGATGATGTTTCCAAAGTAAATTTCACCTTATGTTAGAACTCTTAAATATGCATTTATATTTACTTCTAGTTATGTTTCTTTATTCTCAATATTTAACTCTCAAAGTGTTTTGAAATTTACTTTTGCTCATGATGTGAGAGAAAATTTGAAATCATTCTTTTCCTCAAAATTTACTCAACATCTTGAACTACTTGAAGAATATTTCATTATCTTTATTGTTTGAAATATAATTTTTTAAAAAATAATAAAATTTAAGTATATATAATCTTAGGACCCTCATGACCCAATTTTTATGTTGTTTTCAAAGGTATAGAAATCAAATAGGAAACCTTGATGAATAGTGTAGAGCTTTACTCTAAAATACTCTAAAGAGGTATTTTTCATGGAGTCTCATTAAACATCTTATTTATTCAGTTCTTCTATTTTCTAAATGTTTCCTCTCAAGGCAGATGCTCAAATTTCTCACATATTATTCCATCTTCTTCTGCTCTTCACTCATAACATATACACATATTCCTCTTTTTAGAACATCATTCATTTGCCTAATGATGGTTTCTAGACACTCAATGTTTCTTCTCTATTTCTCAAGAAAAGCATGTAAAATCTACAGGAAAGTGTAATTTATAACTTGCTTTCATCAATTTTCTTCTAAAATCTGTTATAGAAAATAAACATATTTTCTTTGTTGCATATAATTGCTAACATTGTTTTTCTGAGATTTCTATTTCTTTCCACTGGTGTATCTATTCTGTACCTGTAGCAAGTTTTAGAAGACCCTAGATGGTGCAAATGGCTAACACACTTGACTGCTAATTGAAAGATCGATGGTTCAAGTCCACCCACAAGTGCCTCAGAAGAAAGATTTGGCGATCTGCTCGTGAAAAGTCAGCCATTGAAAACGCTATGTAACACAGTTCTACCCTGACACACATGGGGTAACCATGAGTTGGAATCGACTTGATGACTACTGGATGGTTAGCAAGTTTTAATTATTACAGATTTGTAATTAATTGGTAAAGTTTATTGTGCCAATTCCCTCATTCTTCTGCTTAAATTGCTTTATAATTGTCACTCATTTATTGTTCCAGATGGACTTTGAAAATAATTTGTTCACATTAATAAATATTCATTGGGGGTTTCAGAGAAATTATATTAAATTAATACAAAAATTAAGAAAAAGTTATATTGTTAT
>NW_004444173.1:2833655-2888486 GCF_000243295.1 Trichechus manatus latirostris
TATTTATTGAGTTTAATTTCATTTTATAGTCATAAATAAAATGGATAGAAAAGATAAAAAGTTGATAACACCAAGAATTTTACATTATGCATTTCAATTATATATTATATAATTGAAGCCAAATGTGACAATATAGTTACTTTTAGTTTTCTTCATTCAGTTTATGCATATTACTATTATTCTATTAAGATATTGACTTATTGTTATTTATAAATCACTCTTGGCCAACAAAATAATCAATCTTTTCCAAAATAATCTTCACCAAAATTTTGCAGAAACAGTTTTAGATCTCTTTCTCACAGAAAATGCCAGAAGGAAACAAGAAACAGAGTAAATATGTTGTGGGAAAAATTAGATTGTTCAACACATGCAACCTTTAATAAAATTATTGAGCACATTTTACTTAAAGATCAAGAATCATGGGAAAAGGGAAGCTGAAGAGAATCAAAAGATGACTGTACTTCAGATAAATGCAACTCTGTCTTTGCCAGTGGTCAGGGTAGGTTATACAATTTTTGAATATTTTCGAATCCCCTGATTTTCTACAAAGTTCTTGTCTTTAGTGGTATTTTTAGATTCTTTTACAGTATATGAATATTATTTTTCTATATTTTACCTTTTTCTTCTCTTATATTGCCTTGCTGTATTCACTAAAGTATACTGGACTGTGTTAAACTGTGGTGGTGATTGGTGAAGCCTTATTTTGTCATTCAACAAATATTTACTAAGTTTATCTTGTGTTAGGCTCAAGGCATACTTTAGTGATCAAGCCCTCAGGAAATTTACATTTTAGTTGGGAAGACAGACAATGAATTAATTAATAATGATATAAATAAATAATTACAGATTTAGTAAGTGCTCTAATTGTAGGGTTGCCAGATAAAATACAGTTAAATTTGATAACCAGTTATATTGAATTCCAAATAAAGAATGAATAGAATGTTGGGGTTAGTTTGATTGGGGAAGGATAAGTATGTCATAATTATGGCATGGAACATACTTTTACTAAAAAAAAAAAGAGATTACCTGAAATTCAAATTTACTGAATATTCTGTGTTTTTATTCACTGAATCTGGCAACTCTACTTAAAGATGTCAAGAAAAAAGGCAGGTTCCCCAGAGGAGCAAGGGAGCTAAGAACTGAGGGTTGGGAATGACACGCTCTGAAAAGAATTAGGAAAATCCATGCTAGGCATTGTGGGGGAAAAGGCATTTTGGATATTATGCGGGAACAGACTCATAACTTTTAAGGAGGAGAAAGATGCCTAGTGTGGTTGGATGATAATGAAACAAGAGAAAGTAGTTGGAAATAAAGGCAGAAGTCACCTTGTGTAGAGCCTTGCGTTGCAACAGTCAGGCTGCTTCTGATGCTACTTAGATTATAGGTCCTTTTCCCTCTGTTTCTCGGTCTCTGTTACTTCTTTTTGGCAGAGACTTCTAGTTGTTTATGCTCTTCAGAGTAAAAGAATTTTTAGGTAGGCATTTGGTCGCATAGAATAAGACATACTTTTCCAATTATCATTTGCAGATAGCTGTGACCCTGCGTTTAAATTCTGAGCAATTTGTTTTAAGTGGAACTTATATGGCATTTCTGGGAAACTTCCTGAAGTGATATTTGAAGCACACTGTCCCTTCCTTCTACCATTTCTCTGTGCTTCTCCTTGGAAAGTGTGATGGCTGGAGCTCATCTTGGAGCATGACTAGGATCACACACACAGATGCTGGAGAGGACTAGGATCACACACACAGATGCTGGAGAAGAAAGCTTCAAGGAGCTTGACTTCTCTCAGGTGTTGGAAATTGATATTCCATATTAGCCTGATGTTTCCCACCTCCAGACATTTACAGGTGGGAAAACAAAACAAATCAAAACTATTTTGTTATTTTTATTCTCTGTTATTTTTCTGTAAATGAGTCCTAAGTCGTGTACTCTCCTGTCATTTCTCTTCTCTTTAATTTTGCTTTGTTTTCCATTTCCCAGCTTCATTCCACAGACTCTTCTTTCCTCTCAATCACAATTTGTTTCTCCCTTCATTTTTTATCCCTTTTTCTACTTTATCTCCTCTTTTTTTTTTTTTTTTAATTTGCCATAACATATAACCAAGGCTATAATCTTTTCATGTATTGCATTTTTAAATAAAATTTCTTATCTCATCTGAATTTCAAAACATATGATTGATTTGTTTATAAAGGAAAAATATGCATTCTTCCATTTATATTGAAGTTGTCAAGGATTTAAATGTCCATGGAAGCAGCAGTCAAGAAATCAAATGACATTTTGCATTGGGAAATTCTGCTGCAAAAGACCTCTTTAAAGGATTAAGAAGCAAAGATGTCACTTTGAGGACTAAGGGGCTTCAGATTGAAGCCATGGTATTTTCCATTGCCTCATATGCATGAGAAAGCTGGACAATAAATAAGGAAGACCAAATAAGAATTGATGCATTTGAATTATGGTGTTGATGAAGAATGTTGAATATATCATGGGCTGCTAGAAGAACAAACAAATCTGTCTTGGAAGAAGTACAGCCAGAATGCTCCTTAGAAATGAAGATGGCGAGACTTTATCTTATGTATTTTGGACATGTTAGTAGGAGAGACCAGTCTCTGGAGGAGGACAGCATGCTTGGTAGAGTGTCAGCAAAAAAGAGGAAGACCCTCAATGCAATGGATTGACACAGTGGCTTCAACAATGGGCTCAAACTTAGCAGTGATTGTGAGGGTGGCACAGGACTGCACAGTGTTTCAATCTGTTGTACATAGATAGGGTCACTATGAGTTGGAACCAACATAATAGCACCTAACAACAACAACAACATATATATTACTCTGGGATGATTTATTTTTTAGTAGCTTTTAAAAAATATGACCCATTGTTCTCTCTAGTGATATATACTCATGCCTTAGCTCCACTCATTTTAAAGCAATTATTGGAAAGCTAGTAATGAGTAGGTGTTATGGATTGAATGGTGTCCCCAAAAAATGTGTGTCCACTTGGCTAGGCTATAATTCCCAGTATTGTATGATTATCCACCATTTTGTCATCTGATGTGATTTTCCTGTGTTTTGTAAATCCTATCTCTATCATATTAATGAGGCAGGGTTAGAGGTAGTTATGTTAATGAGGTAGGACTCAATTTACATCAGGTTGTACCTTGAGTCAATCTGTTTTGAGATATAAAAGAAAACGAGCAGAGACGAAAGGGACCTCATACTACCAAGAAAGAAGCGCCAGGAGCATTGCTTGTCCTTTGGACCTGATGTTCCTTTGCTGAGAAGCTCCTAGATCAGGGGAAGATTGATGACAAGGACCTTCCACTAGAATCAACAGAGAGAGAATATCTTCGCCTGAAACTGATGCCCTGAGTTTGGACTTGTAACCTATTAGGCTGTGAGAGAATAATCTTCTGTTTCTTAAAACTATCCACTTGTGGTATTTCTGTTATAGCAGCACTAGATAACTAAGACAGTAGATCCTCTTGAAAGATAAATAAACTTAACTGTCAAACTAGAAGAACGTTTGAAGATCAGCCACATCTAAATTTACTGATTATGTTTTTGTTTCCAAACAAATACATTCCCAGACAAAATTTTGTTATAATCCACATTTGATCGTTGCAAGTGAGGGAAAACAAAATAAATGAAATAAATCAACTGTAAAAAATAAACACTAGAACTCAATTCTTAGAGTTGTCAACCTGACTTTACTAGGCCCAAGACAGAATCCCTTATGCTAACCTTTATATCAGTAAACCAAAACCTAGCTAGTTTCTATTTCCTATAAATGCCTAATCTTCCCAGGAATCAAAACACAAGTCAATCAATTGACTCTACCACAACTGGAAACCTAAACTAGCCAATTAAGACTTGCCTCAATTTAACCTAATTCAAAATTCCACATTAGTCTCAAATAAGGAAAGAAAATACCCAACAGTCAATCTGAAATATAGCTGCCTTTCCCTGTGTATCTGGCCCATAAAAACCCTTCTGCTGTGTACAGCTCTTTGGAGCTCTTGTCTAACTTTCAGTGGCCTAATTCATGAATTGCAAATAAAGCTTATGAGTTTGTTCACAAATTTAATCTTGTGGAAATTTTACTTCTAATTAAAAGTTATTTTCATAATTAAATCATGAATAAAATATATTAATAATCTAAAATATAAGGAAAAACTCAAATATGTATTACTTGGTGATGGTTATTTGTATGGTAATTAAATAAATAAAACATTATTTAAAAAAATTACCTTTTGTTGCTTTTCTGGAATTTTACAGACATGGTTAAAAGTTCTGTTTGTGATTTATATTTTCTACCACCTGACAAAGAGAAAGGCTTGGATTTGTAATGCCTATACTTTTATTATTTATACATTATACCTGCACATTTTAATCATGACAACTGAAATGTTCAAAAGGAAATATGCAAAACAGATCTTCCGATAACAATTGATTTTGTTTAAAGATTATATGCCTTAATCCCCAAGGTAACCTCTCAAAGGCAGAAATAGTACAAGATTTGGATGGCATGTCGTACCAGAATTTAGCACTTACTTTTTTTAAAAGTATGTTAGGTTACGTTTTTCTTCACAGTATTCAAGATCAGTGTGAAATTCAATCCACAAGTATTAATAAAAAATATTTGATCATCAGAATGTAGTTTACCATAAGTTAGCAACAACTTTGCAAAACAAAAGGATAGAGAACTGTATTCAACTGAACAATTGTGGCAGGCAAAATATTAACTTCTTTATCATTATCCTTATACTTCTCTATTTGCTAACACAAAATACAATCTTTACTTGAAGTTTCCATAGATAAACTCAATCTATTAAATATTCTCTATGTATTTACCACCATGCTCCAATTGATTATAGAAATTACATTTTAAAAGATGCAAATTGACTTTTAATATGTATCTATTGAATTCATAAATCATCATATTTTTAATTAAATTGTCATCCAACTGAGGGACACAGAAAAAAATGAAACAGCCTAATGAGCTTTCTCTAAATCATTGCCCACCAGCTTTATACAGTAGCTCAGCCTTGTTTACTTGAAGTACTTCTTTAGACCCACTATAAACTATGAAATTATACTTATAATTATTTTTCTCATTGACTTTTCTATTATACTAAGGAGCCTGCTATGATTCAGGATATGCTTTTTGAAGCCCTTTCATCAGACAGTTTTCAAAGAATATTTGCATATCTCAATTCAATTACATACATAGAAATTTATTTTTAATCTGAATGGCATTTTTTTCTTCTCCCCCTCTCTAATCTGAAACATTCTGCACTTGTTTTGTATAAAAATTCGTGTTGACTTTTTAATTTTTTTTTCTTGTTTAAGATTTGGGAATCAACTTTGATCCATCTAATTAAAACTTCTGTGAAGGACAAAATATAAAATAAATTCCAGGAGGTGGTGTGAAGTTGTTTGAATGGATTTGAACATCAATGCTCTGACTTTCCATAGTACCCTCAAGTGTTTGCAGACTGATGTGAACAAACTGGTTGATCTTTCCTGAGTATAATTAGTATTCAGTTATAAGATACTCTGGTGCCTTGATGAGCCTATCTGACTAAAGGTCATTCTAAGACGTTAACAAAATAATTACATTGACAGCCTGTCTGAGGCAAATATTGTTTGAATGAAAGAATAGACTTTAAAAAAAGAAAACAGGATAAAACCTACTGCAGACTTTATTCCTATAAAGGAAAGAAAAAGAATAAGGAATAAAAATGTGAGGGAAAAATAAGCTAACAAAAACAATAAATAAAAGAACAAAGTCCCAGAAGGAGGTTGACAGGAAAGAAAATACAGATATTTAAAAAAAAACGCAAATGTAGAGCAATTGTTTAATTTGCCTGTCCATACACAGTTATTTCTTTTTATGAAATGCAGCAGTTATGCTGAGTGAGTAAATCAAATGTAAATGAGGCTATTGAAGCATAAATGGAGACCTAAGAGGTGAGAAGATGTTATGGTAATAACCAAAGAGGTCTCTGAAGGTCATGGGAAAAAAAGTGCATAAGGGCCAAGATAGAATTTTCCATTTAGTCTCTCAGACTTGCTAGAAATTACACTAATATTAAAAAAAAAGATTCCTAGTAGTTTTTAAAATGTCTGTTTATATAAAGTAAATAAGTTTTCCAGGGTAGCATTTCACACACACTATAATTCTTTAGGTCTGTAATAAATATTCATTATATCAAGTGGGCATATCCTTGCTATAAGACATTTGGAAAGATTTGAACTCATGAATTTAAATTCAAGAATGAAGAAATTATTTAAAAGGTGATTCTAATACAACACCAACTTCACTGTGCTGAATATGGCAGTGATTATCTGATATTTATACATCCAATCACGGCTAGTCAATATGTACAGTATTTTTTTGCAAACAATGTGCCCACGTAAATTATGCACATACATATAATGCACACATCGTGCCTAGGAAAATAAGATATGAGGGGGCTGAGAGGTTGGGAGAAAAGCATACAATGCACACATTATTTGCATAAAAATACGGTAAATCTTTCTAAGACATTTTAAAATGATTGTGGATATATTATGTGTATGTATTAAGGAAATGCTTTTTAATGTGGATAACAAAACAACAGTGAAATACATACATAGAGATACATATTTTGTTCAGTTATGTCAGTCAGAACTCTTGATAATTATTTTCTTTATCTTGGGTTAATGTATCATTACTTAATATAAAAACAAGTATAATATTGTTTCAAAAGTTATATTCATAAAATGCAAAACTCTGGATAAAAAATAGTTTTGCACCCTAATCATTGAAATGGATCACCTACATAGATATTAATCAGTATAAATGTATTTTAATTCAGGTTAAAAAATTCTCATGTTAAAGCCCATAATATTTCTCTTGATAAAATGAATGAAACATAAAATTTTAATTAAAAAATGCAATACATTGACTAAAAAAAATGAATATATATCTTTTTATAAGGATTTCATTATGAAATTAAAAAAAAACAAGTAACATAGAGGTAAATTAAATCAGTGAAGTATGCTTTATTTTAACCTTGATAAAGAGCGCGAGCGAAGCATTTTGTTATTATTAGGTGCCTTCAAAACTGTTCTGTTCATAGTGACCTTATGTAAAACAGAAGGAAACACTGCACGGTTCTGTAGCATCCTACATCTTTCAATATTTTGCCCATATAATTCTTCAAAATTGCAACTCGAGGCTTGAATTTTTTCATTAGTCCTTTCAGCTTGAGAAATGCTGAGCATGTTCTTCCCTTTTGCTTTTCTAACTCCAGGTCTTTGCACATTTCATTATACTACTTTGTTTTCTAGAGGCACTCTTTGAAATCTTCTGTTTAGCTCATTTGCTTCTTCTTTGTTTCCATTTACTTTAGCTACTCTTTCTTCAAGAGCACTTTTCTGAGTCTCTTCTGACATCCATTTTGGTCTTTTCTTTCTTTCCTGTCTTTAGTAACCTCTTGCTTTCTTCATGTATGAAATCCTTATGTCATCCTACAACTCCTCTGGTCTTTGGTCTTAGTGTCCAGTGCTTCAAATGTATTGAGATAGTCTCTAAATTCAGGTGGGATATACTCAAGGTTGTATTTTGGCTCTCGTGGACTGGTTTTAATTTTCTTCAGCTTCAACTTGAACTTGCATACTAGCAATTGATGGTCTGTTCCACAGTTGGCACGTGGCGTTATTCTGACTGATGATATCGAGCTTTTCCATCATCTCTTTCAACAGATGTAGTCAGTTTGATTCCTGTGTATTCCATCTAGCAAGGCCCAAGTCTGTTGTTATCATTTATGTTGTTGAAAAATGGTATTTGTAATTAAAAAGTCGTTGATCTTGCAAAATTCTATCATGCGATCTCAAGCGTTACTTCTATCACCAAGGCCATATTTTCCAACTACTGATCCCTCTTCTTTGTTTCCAACTTTTGTATTCTAATCACCAGTAATTAACAACGTATCTTGATTGCATGTTTCATGAATTTCAGACTACAGCTGTTGGTAAAAATCTTCAATTTCTTCATCTTTGGCATTAGTGGTTGGTGTGTAAATTTGAATGATAGTTGCATTAATTGGTCTCTCATAGGCATATGGATATTATCATATCACTGACAATGTTGTACTTCAGGATAGATGTTGAAATGTTCGTTTTGATGGGGAATGCCATACCATTCCTCTCAAATTTGTCATTCTTGGCAAAGTAGACCAGAGACTGTCCAATTCGAAATGGCCAATACCAATACATTTCAGCTCACTAATGTCTAGGATATCGATCTTTATGTGTTCCATTTCATTTTTGATGACTTCCAATTGTCCAATATTTAAATTATATACATTCCATATTCCATTTGTTAATGGATGTTTGCCACTGTTTCTTCTCATTTTGAGTTGTACCACGTCAGTAAATAAAGATTCCGGAAGTTTGACTCCATCCATGTCATTAAGGTCTACTCTACTTTGAGGATGCAACTCTTCTCCAGTCATATTTTGAGTGCCTTCCAACCTGGGGGCTCATCTTCCAGCACCATATCGACAACATTCTGCTGTTGTTCATAAGGTTTTCTCCGTCAAATCTTTTTCAGAAGCAGACCACCATGTCCTTCTTCCTAGTCTGTCTTAGTCTGGAAACTCTGCTGAAACCTGTCCACCATGAGTGACCCTGCTGGTATTTGAAATATCGGTGTCATAGCTTCAAGCATTACAATAATATGCAAGTCACCACATTATGACAAACTGACAGACGAGTGGTGGATAGAAGCTTTATCATTAAAAAATAATTCACTTTTGTTGGATAAATCAGAGTGTTTGACAAATAATTGATTGTAATGTTTATATTTTTCACATTTGAATTAGAAATTCCAGCTTGTGTCAATTAGTAAGCAACAAGTCACCACAATTCCATATCTTTATTCACATGCTTACTCATTCTAAAAATTTGTGCTAGATTGTTTTATCAGCATTTTAAAATGTAATGGGGAATAAGAAGCAGCAAATAATGTTTTAAGAATTAAGTTTGAACTTAAACTATCAACAATGTAGAACAAAAATACCTGCATGGTTTTTATTTAAGCTTATTTTAATTTAAATCCCAAGATACACTTTTGACCTTACACAATTTATGAAATAATTAGCTAATCTTTAATTTTTGAAGAATGAAACTTGACAATTTATCTGGAAAGCTAAGGTAAAGTATGTAATCAAGACAACTTTTCTCTTATCACAAAATGATTGTTTATTATGAAGTCAAAAATATTTGGATAGTTTTATGTAAAAGCTGCACATTCGTTATATATATCCATGAACTAAAAGACTGACAAAGAAATTCTGCGCTCTGTAAATATACCATTCTATCAAAGCCCTAAAAAGTTATATACAGAACCACCATTGTGCATTACATGAGAATTTAGAAATTATCTTATCTTTGACAATCAGCATCAGAGATAATAACATATGTGTGTGTGTTTGTGTTTCATTTTGTTTTGTTTGTTTCCCAGAAACAGATTTTGAGATAAGAATTTGAAAGCAAATAATTATTTTGGACTTTATGAATCACCGGTGGAAATGCAATAAAGTTAGAGGGAAGAAATGTGAAAACAGTGTTCATTATAGTCAACTAGTTTGTTGGGAAACTGGAACTTTTAACCTCATGGGGAATCTGGGTAATGGTGCAAAATCACACCTCAGAATTATTCCACCTGAAGGGTAAGGGAGATGTTATATTATACATCAACTCCCAAAATCACTATTTGAGTGCTGCTTCTAGAGTGCTGACAATTCCCTAATCAATCTGGGCTCTCAGAGTGCCCAGAGAGCAGCCTTGTGCGCATCCAGAAAAAGCCCTCAGGACCAGAGGTGCAGAGCCTGGCAGTTGAAAACTAGCCATAAATCACTGAAAAGTTTGAAGCATTTGGGCAAGGCCTGGCAACAAATATTGCTATCTGCACCTTATGTTGTTCAGTTCCCCCTCGGGCCCTGCATTAAATTCACAGTTCCCTTTTTGTTACTACTTCTGAAAGGTAGAGGTTGGTCATAAATTCTTAAAAACAAAAACTTACAAGATGGTAGTTAGTAGGACAAGTTTCAGCCTCTGGCAGCTGGTTCTGACACTGGCCACAACTAATAACTCTTCATATACTTCTTTTACCATCCATGATAGATTTTTTTCTCAACCTGTTTAAGCACTTCAGCTGGTCAAAGAGTAGTTGCCCAGAGGGAAATTTTACCTTTGTGCATAAGGGTTCTTATGCCTTGGTTACCATACCTTTGTCACCATACCATTCCTGCACTTGCCATGTAAGATTTTGACTCATATTGGAGCACCAAGAAGTACCCTGAGGAACCAAGAGCTCCTTGGTTCCAGACATAGTCCTCCCTACACCCATTACCCATTTCCACCAAGTAGATTCTGACTCATTAGCCACGTTATAGGACAGAGTAGAACTGCCTCAAAAGGTTTCCAAGGCTGTAATCTTTATGAAACAGACTGCCATGTCTTTCTCCTGTAGAGTGTGGATGGTTGGTTCGAATGCCCAACCTTTTGGTTAGCAGATGAGCACTTAACCACTGAGCCACCAGGGCACCTATTACACAGCAGCAATTCTATTTTCTCATGATAATTGTGGTCAGTTCTCCTACCAGTATACAAACTCTGTTTTGCTTGTTCAACTGACATGACATGAATTGAATCAAATTTAAATTAGGTGGAATCCTTAAAGTGTTCCTAGGTAAAAGTGTCCCTCCCCTGAGAACTAGGACCTATAGTCCAAAAAAGGCAAACATTGTCTAAAGAGGCACAAATTTCTCAATGTATCACTGAGAGTAGTGATGAGGGGACACTTAAGTATGATAATTATGTCTATGGAGAATATTTCCAGTATTCAGTTCAATGGATTCTATAGACACTGTGCCCATTTTTGTACCTCCTTTGCCATAGTGTGGGTCATAGAATTGCTGGCCAAAGCACTACACATAAAGAATGTACCTTGAACTCATACCCAGAATGTGTTATCAATCCCAGTATGGCTGAATTATTTACCTTTCAAAAATGAAAACAGTTCAATGCAATCAAACTGTCACATGGTGGCTGGCTGATCTACCAAAAGGATGGTGCCATATCAAAGGCTTAATTTCAGTCTCTGCTGCTGATTGTACACTCCAAAAAAAAACAAAACAAAAACAAACCCGTTGCCATCAAGTCGATTCCAACTCATTCTTAACCGCTATGCCACCAGGGTCTCCACTGTACACTCAGCAGTGGCAATACCTATTATAGGCTCAGTGAGAGAGATTCTGGGTCCACGTATACTCGCTGATCTTGGTGAGTCCAGGCATTCTCACTAGTCCTGCTATTATGGACTATTCCTTTCATTAGGGAAAAGAAAAAAAAAACCTGTAAGCACTAGGGTGGCTAAGGACAGAACAATTTGGTTGTGTTCTGCTATTCATTTGCATTTTGGTTTTGTTTGATATATTTTACCAGTGCTGCCATTAATAAATATGTGCATGTATCTTTGCTCACATATGTAAGTCTGTCTATAGGATAAATTTCTGCTTGAGTTAAATATGTTTCTTAAATTTGAGCCAAATATGTTTGTGCTGATAATTTCAACAGATTGCTATATTTCACTCAAAAGAGGTTATATCTCTATCTTGCCAGTGTATTACATGATCAATTCAATTAATCTAATTTTAATGATAAAAATGTTTCAAAGCTGAGCTTTAGCCACTTTAAAGCCATTTTTATTTCTGTTTACCCTACTCCTAGGCATAGCTCTTCCAAGTTCCAAACCAATATATGGATCTTCTCTCAACCTTGGAAGTCTTGGACCTTTTTTTTTTTTTTTCTTCCTGCTACCTGCAATGTGAGGATGTCAAAATTTCTGCTGGATATTTCAGCCTTTCATCATACATTTACCTTTTTAGTCTCTCAGTCATCACCTCCTCTGAAATTAGAAAACATTTTTATTTGAAAATTGGTCTTAATATTGGGAACACTTCTGTGGGCTTACTTCTTGGCTTAGATATTGGCATATAATTCTTCACTGCTTTATTATCTCTCAATTCCTTCAACTATTTTTTTAATGAATTTTATCAACTTAATTTATCATTCAATGGGAGGGTTGAGCTGAATTTCCTCATTAGTAATGAGAAATTTATAGAATTATAACCCCAATGAGACACATTAAGCACAAGAATGACCAAAATTAAAAAAAAAAAAAAATGGAGGCGGGTACTTTTAATATCAAACGTTGGCAAGGATGTGAAGAAATGGGAAATCTTAAACATTCCTAAACCAAAAAACACACATTGCGATCAAGTCTATTCTGACCCATAGAGATCCTAGAGGACAGAGTAAAACTGCCTCATAGGGTTTCCAAGGAGCAGCTGGTGGATTTGAGCTGCCAACCTTTTGGTTAACAACCATATCACTCAACCATTGTGCCACCAGGGATAATAAATTGATAAGACCACATTGGAAAACTGACATTATGTGTTAATGTCAAATATATATGCATAACCTCTGACCCGTAATTTTGTCTCTCCGTTAAACCCTATTGCTAGCTCTAACACTAATCTAACCCTAATCCAAATCCAATAGAAATACATGCATATGTGTGACAAATTCAAGAATGTCCTTTAGTAGTATTCTTCATAATAGCCTAACCTCAGAAACAAGTCAAATGTCTATGAGCAATTGAAGCAATATATAAATTTTGATATATTAATAAATGAAACTCTATGCAGCCATGAAAATGTATGAACTAAGATAAAACTTCACTTAGCAATGGGAAGGAATCACACAAGCCCAATGTCAAGGAGCTGAAGCCAGACCCAAATGATTGAAAGCTATATAATTCCATTTACAGGAAGTACACAGCAGCTAAAACTGTTCCATTGTGTTAAAAATCAGAATAGTGTTTATTCTGAGGAAAGAGAGAGAGGAAAGCTATGATTGGAAGGGGACATCAGAGGGGCTTTTAGCATGCTAATAATACCCTATTCTTAACCTGTGTAGTGATCTCACAGTAATTTTTCTCAAAATCATGGACCTGTACGTTGGTATTCTGTACTCTTTATCGTATGTTGTTGTTGTTATGTGCCATTGAGTCAGTTTTGACTGATAGCCACCCTGTAGGACAGAGTAGAACTGCCGCATAGAGTTTCCAAGGAACGGCTGGTGGATTCGAACTACTGACCTTTTGGTTAGCAGTCAAGCTCTTAACCGCTGTGCCACCATATTTCACAAGAAAAAAAATGTAAAAACAAAAATTTTAATATCTCACAGCTGTACATGCAAATCATTGTATCCAATAACATATTTAGATTTTTCTCAGTACTACATAAAAAATTGTTTTACTTAAAATTTGTCTTTGTTGACCAAAAAGAATATTATAATGTTCTAAGAAATAAATTACAGGGTTTGAAAAATATTTCTTTGTATTAACTTCTGTTAATTAAATACATTTTTTGATAATTTTATTCCTAAATGGTAAAGCAGAATATAAAGCCTTTTCTACCTTAATAATATTTGTCTACTGTTTACATGTAGATGCTATATCTACATGTATCTACCTTGATATTATCTATCTAGTGTATCTATGTGTAAAATTGTCAAGATACCCACACTTAAATGATATCTTTCATCTTAGAATTCTAAATATGTTGTCAAATGCTTATTTTATAAATTCAAAATAAATAGAATTAAGAATTAGAGGGTAGACTTCACAGATGTAACATTTAATCAGATATTTCCAGAGTAAAATTTATAGTTTACTCTTTTCCTACCAAATTTTAAATACATAAGGTAAAAATTTGGAGAAGAGAAAAATAAGAAAAAAACATGTTAGTTACAGCTTATTATTACATGATAATACTGTTAATTTATCATAAATTTGGGGGAATAATCACTTTTTAGCTTAATATTCCTATTTTCAAAAGGACCTTCTATAAGATCATTATTAATGATCAATCGATATATCAATGTATCACTGTAGATATCCTGCCATATTTTCCACACCTATTGTCAGAACAATATATCAGTTTTAATGAAAATTATATTCTTAATTGGGAATTATTATTTTTGATTTCTTATAGATTTGGGTTTTATTCTTCAATGCAATAGGTTCCTTTGTTAACAATAGTTAGGTTCTTACAGAAAGAAGCTAAAAATTATACTTAAAAATATTGGTCATATATTTATATTTCAATTGCTATAAGAGCAAATTGGTAATTGATATGTAAGAAAAATTGATATGAAAATGTACATATGGAAACATCCTGCAAACCAGGAGAAAACACATATTAATTTGTATTTTGAAAATTTCATTCAGAATTTTGTGCATTTGTCCATGGCTCATTGCTTTCTTGAGTAATTTTGCCATAATATTAATATTTGTTGTAAATGCTTAATAAAATAGAGTATGCATTTTAAAATGTGAACAAGTTATAAGCATATGGATTGATAAATCATCATAATATTTATGTTTTTGCTCCAAAGAAGCTGTATTGATGCCCAATTTCAGTCATTCTTCCTTATCAGAGATAAAAATTTGTCTTATTTCTAGCACCATAAGTTGATTCTAACTGTTTTAGTCTTTATATATAAGTGAAACCATAAAATAATATTTATTTGTATCTGGTTTCTTGTACTCAGCTGTGTATTTGTGAGATTTATACTTGTTATTGAGTGTAATTGTAGTTTTTTCATTATCATGGCTGTTACTATTCCACTGAATGAACATACAGTCTATGTAAGGCATCTAGTGGTGACGAACATTTCATTGCACCCAGCTATCGCATATTTTGAATAATGCTGCTGAGAATATACTAAAGTACTAGCCCATTTCTTTTTTTAAAAAATATATGTACATATTTCTTTTGGGTATATTCCTATATATAGATATAAAGGTATAATAATGATTTACTTTAAAGATAAACCTGAATAATTTTCAAAGGGATTGTACTCGTACACTCCCATTAGTCCGTATGAGATTTTCAATTCTCTTCACTGAAATCGTTGACTATATCTGATATATGTTTTTTCCATTTTAATCACTCTGTGAGTGTTTAATAGTGTCACATTGTAATTTTAATTTTCAATAAATAAAGTGAAACACACTTTTATATTTGTATTAGTTTTTTTAATATTCTTATTTTTTATGTGTCTCTTCAAGTCATTTGCCCAGTTTTCCAGTGGGTTGTAAACTTTTACTTACTGATTTGTAGAACTGTTTAATATAATCTGAAATAAGATCTTGTGTCAGATATATGTTTTGTAAATATGTTTTTCCCACTCTATGTCTTATACTTTTCTCTTTTAATGCTTCTTTTGACAAAATTTCTTAATTCGAATATCTTTTTTGTTTCATTTTTTTACAATGGGAGACATTGTCTGTAATTACCCTTTCTTGTAATATTCTTTTCAAGATTTGGTGTATCAAGAATGTGTCACATTATAAAATAAATTGGGAAGCAGTATACCTTCTGTATTATCTGAAAGATTTTATGCAAGATACTTAGAATTTATTACTTAAATTGTAGGTAAAATTCACTGGTGAAGTTTTTTGTTCCTAGAATGTTCTTTATGAAATTTTAATGATAGATGCAGTTTCTTTAATAGACATAGGATTTCTCAGGCTTTCTATTTTTTATATGTCAGTTTTGTAAATATTTTTTCAATGAATTTATATGATTTATGAAAATTGTAAAATATATTGAAGTAAATTGGTTTATAATATTCTCATATTAGTGATGGTAGGCTCTGCAGTGCTGTAATCTTTTGTTGTTGTTGTTCCAGAGATATGTATTTTTTTATCGTGCTTTAGGTGAAATTTTACAGCTCTAGTTAATTTCTCATACAAAAATGTATACACATATTGTTTTGTGACATTAGTTGCAATCCCCACAATGTGACAGCACACTCCTCCTTTCCACTGTGGGTTCCCTGTGTCCACTCAATCAGTTCCTGTCCCTTCCTGCCTGCTCGTACTGCCTCCAGACAGGAGCTGCCTTTTTGGTCTTGTGTATCTGATGGAACTAAGAAGCACACTCCTCTTGTGTATTATTTTTTGTTTCATACTCCTGTCAAATCTTCGTGTGAACAGTGGGTTTTGGGAATGGTTTTTGTTCTGGGTTAACAGAGTGGCTGTGGACCATAGTTCTGGAGGCTCCTCCAGTCTCTTTCACATCATTAAGACTGGTCTTTTTATGTGAATTTTATTTCTGCTCCACACTTTTCTCCTGCTCCATCTGGGACTCTCTGTTGTGTTCCCAATCAGGATGGTCATTGGTGGTAGCTGGGCACCATCTAGTTCTTCTGGTCTCAGGCTGGTGGAGTCTCTGGTTTATGTGGCCCTTTAGTCTCTTGGGCTAATATTTTCTTTGTGTCTTTGTGTTCCTCATTCTCCTTTGCCCCAAGTGGGTTGGGACCAATTGATGCATCTTAAAAGGCCACTCACAAGCTTTTAAGGCTTCAGACACCATTCCCCAAAGTGGAATGTAGAACATTTTCTTAATAAACGCTGTTATGCCAATTGACCTAGATGTCCCCTGAAATCATGGTCCCCAGCCCCCAGCCCCAGCTACTTTGTCCCTCAAAGTGTTTGGATTTGTTCAGGAAACTTCTTAGTTTTTGCTTTGGTCCAGTTGTGCTGACTTCCCCTGTATTGTGTGTTGCCCTTCTTCTCATCGAAGACGATCCTTGTCTACTATCTAGTTAGGGAATTCTCCTCTCCCTCTGTTCCCACCCTCATAACCATCAAAGAGTGTTTTCTTCTGTGTTTAAGCCTTTTCTTGAGTTCTTATAATAGTGGTCTCATGCAATATTTGTCCTTTTGTGACTAATTTCACTCAGCATAAAGCCCTCCAGATTCATCCATGTTGTGAGATGTTTCATGGATTCATCATTGTTCTTTATCCTTGTATAGTATTCCATTGTGTATATGTACCATAATGTTTATTCATTCATCTGTTGATGGACACATAGGTTGTTTCCATCTTTTTGCTATTGTTAACAGTGCTGCAGTGAACATGGGTGTGCATATGTCTCTTCATGCAATGGCTCTTACTTCTCTAGGATATATTCCAAGGAATAGGATTGCTGGATCATATGATACTTCTGTTTCTAGCTTTTTAAGGAAGCTCCAAATCGTTTTCCAAAGTGGTTGTACCATTTTACATTCCCACCAGCAGTTCATAAGTGCTCCAGTCTCTCTACAACCTCTCCAACATTTATTATTTTATATTTTTTGGATTAGTGTCAGCTTTGTTGGGGTGAGATGGTATCTCATTATAGTTTTAATTTGTATTTCTCTAAAGGCTAACGATCATTAGCATTCCTCATGTGTCTGTTAGCTGCCTGAATGTCTTCTTTGGTGAAGTGTCTGTTCATATCCTTTGCTCATTTTCTACTAAGGTTATTTGCCTTTTCATTTTTGAGGTTTTGCAGTGTGTTGTAGATCTTAGACATTAGAACCTTATCGGATGTGTGGTAGCTGAAAATTTTTTCCCAGTCTGTAGGTTTTCTTTGTACTCTTTTGGTGAAGTCTTTTGATGAGCATTAGTGTTCGATTTTTAGGAGCTCTCAGTTATCTATTTTCTCTTCTAGTGTTTGTGCATTGTTAGTTATGGTCTGTATACTATGAATGCCATGTATTAGGACTCCTAGCATTGTTCCCAATATTTTTAATGTGTATTTTCTCCCTTTCTTGATAAGTCTTGCCAAGGTTTCATTAATTCTGTAAATTGTTCAAGAAAACACATCTTGACTTGGTTAATTTTGTCTATTTTATTTAATCTTTATTTTTTTCTTTTTTTCTACTTTCTTTCAGTTTGATTATTCTAGGCTCTAAAATAGAAGTTTAAATAATTTATTTTCAACCTTTTGATCTATCGCTCTCTTTAGCCCTATCCCTACGCATTTAAAGGTAAAATTATCTTGAAGCACTAGTTTAATTGAATCTCACAAAATTGATATGTCTTCTCTTCACTTTTGCTAGTTCAAAGTATTTCTAAATTTTCTTTATGATTTCTTCTCGATCAATGTTTTATTTAGAAATATATTGTTTAATATGTGATTGAATGAGAGTTTTATTATCTTTTTGTTAGTGATTTCTAGTTTAATAATGTAAGAAAATATGATGTGAATAATTTAATCCTTTGAAATTTGTTTAAGCTTTCCTTGTACATTTTGGTCAATATTCTGTCTACATATAAAAGAAATGAAACTCTGTTATTGTTGGATGTCCTTTTGAAGCTTTCATTTTTGTGGGGAAGAGAAAGACATAAAAATAAACATACGTGTTTTGGAGAAAAATAGTGCAATATAAAGGAATATTGTATCAATGAGGATGAGGATAGGATGGAGAGTTATCTTAAGCAGGAGAGTCAAGGGAGTATTTTCAGATAAGGAGATATTTAACCAGAGATATGAATGGCATGAGCACTATGAACAATGTCGAAGACATTCCAGGCAGGGGAAAGAGCACTTGCCAGGCTACTGAATTGTGAATCAGCTTGGTATTTTTGAAAAATAGCAGAAAGTCCAAGGCAGCTGGAACAAAGTGAGTATAAAAGACAGCATTCACCTACATAAAAACAAAGCCTAATAACTACGTGTTTAAATATTGAAAAATAAATAATTGAGCTAATAAATATTCTGTATTCTCAATTTTAATTTAATTAATATGAAAGATTAAACTTGATATAAAAAAAAACTTCCATGAAGTTTTAGTTTTTCCCCAATAAACCCATTGTCGTCGAGTCAATTCTGACTTATAGAGAACCTAAAAGACAGTAGAACTCCCCTATAGGGTTTCCAAGGAGTGGCTGGTGGATTTGAACTGCCAACTTTTGGGCAGCAGCCAAATGCTTAACCTCTGCACCACCAGGGCCCCAATTTTCCCCATAGAAAAGAAAAAAAGACTGTACTCAGTATGTGTTTATAATATAGTTGTTTAGTTTTCCTAAAAAGAAATTACTGTATTTCCCATTAACAGCAGAATATGGTCATGGTATATATAAGGAAATAATGTATGGAAACATTAAAAGTTGTCAAACTCCTAAATAGAGCATCACACTCAAATAATCCTTATCTCCAAAGTAAAAGCTCTATCAAATCCACTCTATCATTCAAAAGACAGCAAACATTTATTAAGTTGAGATATAACCTAAAAGGGTCACTCAGTAATATGTACCTACATGAATAATCTGCCTGATCTGGTGAATTTTGTGAAATTTCTCACAATGTAGTTGATTCCAGAAGTGGGTGCAGGCAATGAACCTTCAGATATGAAATTCTGAGAACAGTTATCTGTCCTGGTTGGTTTTGATGGCAGTGACAAGCAAAATCTACTAGACAGGATATTGGTAGTCTATGGATAGAATGCTCGAACAGTCACTTAAAAAATCGCCAATAGTTGCCTGGAATGTAGTACCTACTGAGAAAAAGGCTCTGAAGAAGAAGTTCTGTTCTGGACATCAGTCAGCCCAGTGCATGTTCAATGGCCTTACTATGAAAAAAAAAAAAATTCTTGAGAGAAGGAAGGAAAGTTATGCATCTCTGCATCTGTTAACAAAATAAATTTTCCTTCATCAGAAAATAATCTACTGGTTACCAATGCAGAGTTCTAATTTTCCAACAGCGTAGACTGAATATGAGACCTACCCCCAACTCCATGAATGGCAGTATAGTGCGAGGAACCAGCCAGACATGTGCTGGCCGATTGATAACATTGGACTTTTCACTGGGAAGGGATTAGTAACTTATTTTCACTAAAATAGACATTTACTCTGGTTATGAATTTATTTTCCTCGTTTCCTTTTTCCTTTCAGCATCACCATCTATGTACTAATTAAATACCTTATTCACAGTCACAATATTCTATGCAAATTACTTCTGACTAAAGAAATGAATTTATAGCAAGAGAATCATGGCAGTAGGCTGATAAGCACACCATTCACTAGCCTCCTATACACACACTCGATCATTCTGAAGAAACTGATTTTCGAGAACAGTGCAAGCACCATAGAGAAATAAAACCTTGAGAGTATTATTGCTTTCGTATAGGATAATCTGACCAATGACCAATAAGAAAAGTTGATTCTCTATAGTAAGAACACGCAGAGCTGTGAACCAAATTATGCAACTGGGAATGCCATATCTTGATACTATACCTAAATTTATTCAAAAAAAAGACTTACCCATGTGTTCTGTTTCAACTTTGTTCTTTTAGAGGTCTTATTGCCTAAGAGAATAATGTGTCCACAAGGGGACTTATAGCAGTAATTCTATTAAAATAAAAAGTAGAAATTTTTACCTTGCCATTCAGATTCCCTGACACTGTTGTATAAAGCAGCATATAGGGGAGTTATTTATTGTATTTGCTGAGATTATTAATATTGATTAACCTGTAAAACCCTTGCTGTGGCATCGATTCTGACTCATTGCAACCCTATAGGACAGAGTAGAACTGCCCCATAGGATTTCCAAGGAGGGGCTGGTGGATTCGAATTGCTGACCTTTCACTTAGCAGCTGAGCTCTTAACCACTGTACCACCAGGTCTCCTTAATATTGTCATCAAATGAAAATCAAATGTGCTACTGTATTATTGAGGCAGGAAAGACTATGTATGGATAAAGGTTATGGTTTGTGAATTATAGTTTCAAATTTGCTGCGTATATACAGTAAAATCTGTGAAAGCTGAAACCTGTGTAAGGCAGAAACTTGTCAGAGAAGGAAAATTCAAATATTTTCCACTAAAACAATTGACAGAAAAGTGGTAAGACCACGCCCTGTCAAAGGCAGGAAACTTTCAAGATCCAGAACAAGGCAGTCCTGTCTGAGTTCAGCTTTCACAGGTTGCACTGTAATGGGATCACCAAGTTCCCAAAAAGGAAAAGAAAAAAAAAATCATTTGCTGATTAAACAAACCCCTTGCCATCAAATTGATTCCAGTTCATAGCAACCCTATAGGACAGAGTAGAACTGCCCCATAGGGTTTCGGAGGCTATCATTCTTATGAAAGCAAACTGCCACATCTTTGTCCTGAGGAGTGGCTGGTGAGTTCTAAGCCCAAACTTTCAGTTGGAAGCAGAACACTTAACCAGTGCGCCACGATGGCTCCAAGAAAAAAGAAAACAAAACTCTAAGGAACAATTAAAATATTTTTGAATCAAGGTGTTTAAACAAAAGAGCATTAGATTTCTCTAATTTAAGTTAAAGTAAAGGATTTCCATAACAGCTATAGGACATTAATTAAATAAATGCATGAAATGCATACATGGTGAGATTTTCAATGGTGAAGGTCCATAATATGCAGCATCTGTTGGAAAGGGTTAAAATGGATAGCTTTAGACTTTATGTTGTTAGTTGCCCCCGAGTATATTCTGATTCATGGAAACTCCATGTGTTACAGAGGAGAAACTATCCATACGGTTTTCTTGGCTGTATTCTTAATGGAAACAGATCACCAGGACTTTTCTTCCATGGTACCCTTGGGTAGGTTTAAATGGCCAAACTTTAGGTTAGCAGTTGAATGTAAATTTTTTGTACCACCTAAGGATGTCTATATACATCTATATCTATCTTTCTATTTTTCTATCTATCTACAGAGAGAGAATTAAGACAGTAATGAAAAGGGTTAGAAAATTCATATCAGATGAAAAAATCCTACAATAAGCAGTAAAGTTAAATGTTCTTTTACTTTAACTGTGCTATTTGATTTCTATGTCACAACAGTTCATTGAAATTCTTGACCTAGAGAACAGTCTAATTATATTTTCTACAGATGGATACAAGAGAAGCAACCATCCTTCACCTATTCTAAAACAATGAAATTTCTTTTAGCTCATTTTCATTGTCTACTTTCTGTCAATTTTTAATATCATACATATTTTTAACATCAGGTACAAATACAGCATCAAGAGCAGTATGAAACTCACCACTCTTCCACCTTTCTACCTCCTCAGTGCTTTAGTGTGCTAAACCATCACTTTTTATATTTGCAGTTAATGTTCAGATGCTGGTTTTCGGAGTACATTGTTTTGAAATATACTCCTTAGATAATTTCCCCAGTGTTATAGAACAAGATTTTTATCCATGCAAATTTTCATAAAGATTACAGAACAAATTGATATTTAGTCTAATAAGTAAAAAGTAAATCACAGTTTTGAGTTCAACAAATGTTCAAAGATTTTATGTTCAAACAAATTAATTGCTCATGTAATATTATCCATTTAATGTGAATAAAAGTCACTTTATGCAAAGACTGTATATTTTTAGATACTTTTTTTCCCAGATTCAGTATTCTAGTTTATTTAATATAATCTTCTTTCTTCCTAATGAGCCTTTCCAACTTTCAGCATATTTTAAAGCCCTCATAGGTAAGATTAGCACTGGCTGAACTAAAAGTAGATTTTAAATTTCAGCCAATTCAAACCAGAAAAAAGGAAGGTAGTAAATCCTTAATTGAGCTACATTGAAATCAAGGAGACAAGAAAATCATACAGTAAAGAGATATAATTTAATTGTCCATGTGAAACATTAAAATTATTTGTATACTAAATATTGACTCCATAAGAAACTCTTATGTTTGAATAAAATATTATGTGGAACTGTATTTCAACCTTGCCACATATTCCTATTCACTCTCTACTAAAATTCGTTTTGCCTTTATTTATATCAACTTATTTAACTTTTCTATTATCCTTGTTTAGCTTATTTTACTATAAAATGAAAAGAATGTCATAGAATTAAGTGATATTAAGAGACTGATATCTCCATTGCTTACTCTATTCAGGAAATGTCACTCATTTAATACCCAAAGCTCTGAGTTATATGATCAACATTACTTTCCCAATTTACACATGAACTTTAATATCATCCAAACAGAACAAAATATTGTTCTCTATAAATGGTACAGATCTTATCAGTCACATTTTCCATCAAGTTGTACTATGTTTGAAATTTTTATCTCGTATGTCAACCACATGTTCCATTTTATATTTTTGACATTGGCTTCATAACATTTAGAAATTTATTTTCTTCTCATATTCATAGCTGAAGAAATCATCTTTAGTGATATGACTGCTGATGTTGTCTATGGGTTTTCCACATTCATACCTGACGTTTGTCTGGACTGAGACAATTATTTCTTCATGGAATTCTTATTATGTTTTATGTTAAATTAAAAAACAACTATAACAGATAAATTTATAAATAGCATTGAATAGTCTAACAAAGAGCTTATGGGATAGAACATAATAAAGTTAAATAAATCTTCAGGTCAAAATATAATGTAAAAGATAAAACTGTATGTATTCAGCTATCTTTTGCCTACCAACATTCTTGGGATAAATATTTTAGAAGATATCAAAATCTACACATTTTCTTCAGATAATCTTTGTTATAACATAAAGAAATCATCAATATCAACAACAGAACTGACATGATTGATTAGGAGTTAATAAGACAGAGTTATGTTAAAAAAAACAGATTTGTAATGTTTTTATTGACTCAAGGAATTTCTAAAGTTTTATATGAAATTTCCTTTCCTCAAAAGAATCTCCCTTCCTCCACCTGTCACAACCATATCAGTGCCAAACAAAGAAGAGGAACTTACTAATTAAGTATAAGTAAATGAAAACAGGAATGAATGAATGAATGAATATCTAAAGATAGTTGTCAGTATAAAATTGGCTTTATATACATAACCCATGTTTGGGTAATTATGAGCCTCATATTCTTGGTCATAATTTATTGAAGAACCTTAGGAAATATATATATATTTCAGATTAAGTTAGTAGCATATGAATTGTAATACTGAGAAGCTATCACATTAAATTTAATGTTTGTATACATATGCCTTAGTTATCTAGTGCTGCTATAACAGAAATACCACAAGAGAATGGCTTTAACAAACAGAAATATATTTTGTCACAGTTTAGGAGGCTAGAAGTCTGAATTCAGGGTGCCAGCTCCAGGGGAAGACTTTCTCTCTCTGTTGGCTCTAGGGGAAGGTCCTTGTCATTAATCTTCCCCTGATCTAGGAGCTTGTCAGCACAGGAACCAGGTCCAAAGGACACACTCTGCTCCTGGCTCTTCTTGCTTGGTGGTAATGAGGTCCCTTTCTCTACTTGCTTGTTTACTGTCTTTTGTATCTCAAAAGACATTGACTCAAGATACAGCCTAATCCTATAGATTGTGTCCTACCTCATTAACATCATAGATGTTAGGATTTACAACACATAATTATATCAGATCACATAATAGAGGACAACTGCACAATACCGGTAATCATGGCGTAGTCATGTAGACACATATTTTTGGGTGACACACTTCAGTCTATAACAACATGTAAGTATGTGATATTCTATTCTTGGGAAATTTCTAAGAGGTTATAAAAAATAATTAGGTGATGATTTAAGGTCAAATTACCCATGATGTTCCTATGTAAATGGTTTTGTGAAAAAGATGCTCTTATTAATACCTTCACAATATTGAACTGTGTGGTATCTTCTGCCTGTAATAGAATGAGAAATACATGTTTTATAGAACTTTTCTTAAAGAATATCCACTCCATCCACTCTTGTAAATACTCTAAATTTTATCCTTTGGACAAACTGAAAGGTCACATGTCTGATTTTCTTGGTCCATCTCACAATTTCTATTACTGAGTTTTGTTTTAATGCCATTCTCTAAGTTTTAATAACACAAGCACATATAAGGCTCATTAGTGCCTTAACTGCTACTTAGGAAAGTTGTTCCTTAATAGAAAGACTATAAGAAAACTCTTTTTAGAATGTATTTTCTTATACAAATTTATTTTGTTTCTTTTCCATAATGATAATTATGTATATGACACACTCCCTTTTGGTTGCTATTAAAAATTTCAGAAATGAATCAGAAGTTCAAGTATAGCAAATACTTAAAGCATAACAATAAAAATATTTGTACTTTTTTTTCTGATCTTGATCTATTTTTGAAGAAAATTCTCTGACTCCTGAGTGTTTTGTAAAATGCATCAGAAGATAAATGATTAAATCCATAAAAGAACAAATAATGAATGAAAGTCTTCTAAAATTTCCCACCTTAATGCTTCCCTATGTGCTGCTCCTTCCTGGAGAAATTCCTTTTTTCTTCACCTCTGCATGTCTAAATCACATCCAACCTTCATTATGTAGATCACATTTCCATGTGAAGTTTGTAATATTTCTCTTAGGAGGATGGCATCTGCCTTTTGAAATCTGAGTATATGTTTTTACTATTTAAGGATATTTACTGTTTTCCTTTGAACATTATATTTATTTATATCTCTGATTTAACCTTAAGCTCTCTGAAGTCAGGTGTCATCTATGAATCATCTATTACATTTTCCTTAAAAGCCTAGCAGTGTAATATAGTGGTCCTAAGGAAAGACACCTGTGGTTAAATAAATTGAAAAATAGTTACCGAAATGTTGAATCCTGATATTACAATGTTTAAGAGTCTGTGTTCTGGGCTTTCTTTCTTTTTTCCTTCCTTCCTTTCTTTCTTTTCCCTAGACAACAGACTGATGAAAATCTCAGTGAAATGACAGCACCTAACAACTCTCAGAATGAGAGAGGAGCAATATATGAAAAAATCACTTGAGAAGTTTCTACAAAACTAAGGAAGATGGGATTAGACTGAATGATAAACCATTACAGAGAAAATTTAAGCTCTGAAGAGAGCTGTGGCAGACCTATACTTTGTCTTTCTCCACAAATCCCCCCAAAAGCTCTAATCCTACAGTTAACAAAAAAAAGATATTGGGCAAGGAATATTGGTAATAAAGTGTTACATGTGGCGGAACAGGGCTGGATTCTTTTCCAAATGTTTGTTCCTTTGCATATAGACAGAGTGGAGGCTTTGGTGAAAAATGGAAAAAGAGAAAGAATGAATGCAAGAAAGCAGAAAATAAAAAAGATGGAAGGAAAGAGAGAAAGAAACGGAGGGAGGGAGGCAGAGAGGGAGGAAGAAGAGTTGGAAACAACTTCAAGGCAACTGGTTTACTGGTTTATGTGAGAAGTAGATTAAAGAACATTTAATGTGAGTATTGCAGTTTAAGAGCAAAGACCCTCTTGAAATTGGATTGGTGGTGTTGGGGAAATTTATGTAGAACTTGTCTTTCTGCTATCTAACTGCACCACCACCCACCCACACACCTTAATGTAAAACCTGCAGTCATCATGTCTGCTCAAGTATTCAAGGCTTGCTTTCAGTCCCTCTATTAAAGGGAAAATCCTTCTGGGCAAATTTGGTGGCATAATGGCAAACAAAATCCACTCCAGTTATTGATAAATATGAGATGTCATCTAGAAATTAATAGATATTTAAAAACAATAACATGAGGAGAAAGTTGAAGAAAAAGAAATTAGAAAACTGTTAAAAGAAGAAATAGTTGATTTAGTGATAGAAGACATTTTTAAGAAGAGAATTTTTAAAACTAAATATATAGCCTCAGAGAGACTAAGGAGTTACTTTTATTAAAATACAAGCTTATTTTTTTTTTTAAAGTGCACGTAAGTAATTCTTAAAAATATTAGAACATTTAGTGGAGTCTGGGATCTTAAAAGCTAGCAAGTGGCCATCTAAGATACATCAATTGTCCCAACCCACCTGGAGCAAAGGAGAATGAAGTAAACAACACTCACAAGGATAAAATTAGCCCAAAAGACAGAAAGGGCCACATAAACCAGAGACTTCATCAGCCTGAGACCAGAAGAACTAGAGAGTGCCCAGCTACAACCAATGACTGCCCTAACAGGGAACACAACAGAGAGTCCTTGATGGAGCAGGAGAAAAGTGGGGTGCAGAACTCAAATTCTAGTAAAAAGATCAGACTTAATGGTCTGACTGAGACTGGAGGGACTCCCAAAGACATGGCCCCCAGACTCTCTGTTAGCCCAGAACTGAAACCATTCCCGAAGGCCACTCTTCAAAGATTAGACTGGACTATGGGACATAAAATGATACTTGTGAAGAGAGTGCTTCTTAGCTCAGGTAGGTACATGAGACTAAATGGGCAGCTCCTGACTGGAGGTAAGATGAGAAGGCAGAAAGGGACAGGAGCTGGTTGAACAGACCCTTGATATCTGGGGTGGAAAGGAGGAGTGTGCTGTCACAGTATAGGGAGAAGAACTAGGGTAACATAACAATGTGTGTATAAATTTTTGTATCAGAAACTAACTTGAACAGTAAACTTTCAGTTAAAGCACAATTTTTAAAAAATTAGAACATTTAAAAAATAGGATTGAAGAGAATGTTAAGAAAATTCCCAAAATATATATAAGAAGAGTTAAGAGGCATGTTGTTGTTTTTGTTAGGTGTCCTTGAGTTGTTTCCAACTCATAGCGACCCTATGTACAACAGAATGAAACCCTGCCTGGTCCTGTGCCATCCTCACAATCTTTGTTATGCTTGAGCCCATTGTTGCAGCCACTATGTCAATCCATCTGGATGAGAGTCTCCCTCTTTTTTGCTGACCCTCTACTTTACCAAGCATGATGTCCTTCTCCAGGGACTGATCTCTCCGGACAATATGTCCAAAGTATGTCAGACTAGTCTTGCTATCCTTGCTTCTAAGGAGCATTCTGTTTGTACTTCTTCCAAGGTGGATTGGTAACAGGCATAACAGATAAATAAAGAAGTTCCAATATTCATGTAACTGTTTTAGTTTACAGAGAGATAATGGAAGAGGGAAAATAAAAGCCTTAGACAATGATTTCCAAGCGCAGAAGAAAATTAGTAGTCTTCAAATTGAAAAACATCTGTTAGTGACAGACAGAATGAATGAAAAATGCTGTATACTTAGATATTTATGAATAAACTTTGAGAAAACCAAAGATCAAAAAAAGTTCACTGAAGTAATATGGAAGAAAGAATAATTATCTAAGAGAAATGAGAACCAAATTGGCATAGAATCTCCTCAGGAGCCGTGGATGTTATAAGACACTAGGATAATGATATTAAAATTATTGAGGAACATACCTTGAATGTCTACTTTTAAAAACACCTAAAGTATTCAAAATAAGAGCCAAACATAAAAAGAATTCCAGATATGAAAAGACTCAAGTGTATAGTTCCTCTGCATTCTTTTAGAGGAAAATAATTGAAAAAGTAGTTCTATTAAAAAGAAAGCTAAGGAAAAGGGAAGATAATATAAGCTCTGGGGGGAGGGGAACGATACTGGAAAGGTATAGTCTAAGTTTTAATCAAACCAAAATAAAGCATATTTCCAGCAAGTGATATGATAAAACAAAATGGAATCTATTTACCCATATACTAGGAATATTTTTAAGTAAGTCGTATAAATTTAGTAACATATGATTACATCTTTTTTTTCTGAAAGTTCAGTCACAATAACTTATTCTACAGTAACCAATAATTAATAAATCATAATATTGTAAATCTGTGTTTTTGGAATTTTATCTTTAGACACTTCCTACAGACTAATAACAGAATACTCACATTCAGGTCTAGAACAGAATATAAATATTATAAATTCCAACAACTAAAAATCAATGGTATGGATGATAGGAGTTGGGATATTCATGGAGAGAAAAGAGATACCAAAAGAAATTTAAGTCAGGTAATTCCACACTATGTATAATGTGGAGCTAAGTGGAAAGCTGTAGATAATACCGATCAGGAGTTAGAATTTAAGGTATTATTTAAAGTTATAAACCTAACGAAAAACAACAACAACAACAAAACCTAGTACATCTAAATTATTTTGAAAAGAGAAAAGGAAAAAAGTTGGGAGATTTTATAAACATGTTAAAATCTCCATCTTCCATTGTAGTGTGACAATAATCGCTGCCTAATGAGGTAAGGGAAACCCTTGTGGTGTAGTGGTTAAGTGCTACAGCTGCTAACCAAAAAGTTGGCAGTTTGAATCCACCAGACACCCCTTGGAAACTCTATGGGGCAGTTCTACTCTGTCCTGTAGTGTTGCTATGAGTTGAAACTGACTCGATGGCAATAGCTTTGGTATTATAATGAGGTAAGTCCAGAAATGGAGGAATAAGTCTATGCACCTTCCAAGATTCTTAGTTACAAGCTTATTTAAGCAGAAACGGTTTTCTTAAAGAACTTTGTATCTCACAGCATTTTCATGAATGGCTGATAGTCAGTCTTGGACATTTCACGGCCAGGCAGGGAGCAGCCAGATTCATTGAAGCCGGGAAAAAAAAAACAATTACAGTGTAGGGTTTCTCCAGCTAACATCCTAAAATTTACATCTCTTCAGATAAATAATAATACAAAAGATAGTTACAATTTCTTGAATACTTATCTATGCCATGCATTTTTTTTTTTTTTCATTCTCTTATTCAGTTCTCACAACAACCCTCAGAGGTAGACAGAATTAGCATTGCATTACAAAGAAAGAATGGGAAATTCTTAAAAGTTGCAGGATTTTCATACACAAAACCCGGATAAAAAATGTCAGAACTGGGACTGCAGTCAGTTTTTTTTTATTTCCATTGGCATGATATCAAATAGAGTGCTCTTAAATTCAAATATAAAAACTATAATGAAAATTGCTGAGAATTCAGTATATATAAAAGGCCTCTTTGAATTGAGAAACCATATTGCTATCATCAAAAAGATTGATCCAATCTGGGGAAAATTCACCATGCACACACAAAAATTTGAGAATACATCTCTCTCATAATAAAGGTAACCCATCTAGGGCATTTATCTTTTCTTGGTTGTTATATTAGACTTTTAATTAGCTCTGAGACTATGTTGACAACACATTGATTATTAACAGTCAGTGTCCCTGCTGAATAAACTAAGAGAATTCAGCTACCAAAAGAACTCATTGCTGTCGAGTCAATGCTGACTCATAGTGACCATATATGACAGAGTATACTTGCCCCATAATGTTTCCAAGGAGCAGCTGATGGATTCAAACTGCTGACCTTTTGGTTAGTAGTGAGGCTCTTAACACTGCACCACAAGGACTCCAAGAGGATTCAGCTAGGATTCAGATATATCTTGGTAAGTCTGGTGAGCCAGAGGGATTGGCTGCTAAAGGAATGTTTACAAGGGCTCTAAAATCTCCTTTGTGATGCTTATTCTAAGAAAGTTGAAAATCAAGGCAAATAAGCATTACTTAAGAAAAATAACATCAGCTGGGAATTATAACTTTGAGAAAGTATGTTTTGTGTTGCCAAGTTTTTGCCTGCCCTTCTTTTTCTTGAAAGATCTTATGTAATAAACCTGTGAAAAGGAATTGATAAATGAGAAAACAACAACACTTTTCACTAAACTAACTGGAAGACATTGAAAACCACACTGCATTACTTTTCTGAAGTCCATGTAAAGAATTGCTCACATGTGATAAATGAAAATGCATCCATTTCTGTAGGAAAGCCATTTGGGAAACCCAGTCTCATGATGAAAGACTCAGAGACAGCAGGCTGAATATTCAAGTTGAGTCATCTTGTTTCCAGAACAGAAAAGTATTGAGGCTTACCATTGGTTAAGCACAGCAGGAGGCAAAATTGCCATAGCCAGAGCAAAAGATAAGTCAAAAAAAAGATAAGCAAAAGATAAGTCAGCTCTTAATTGTGGCATAAAAGATTCAATACCTAAACCCTCAGATTCCATGAAAGACCAATCTCTAAAAACAAGATTGGTAAAATAATGGGTCAACAAAAATGACGAAAACCCTCAATGAAATGGATTGACACAATAGCCACTAGTCATTGTCTATTTCTCTCCCCCCTCCACGCACATACACACATAAGTCACAACCATAACATGCACCCAAATACCCATACATAAAGTGAATGTAAACTTCCTGAGACAAGGAACCTTGTCTGCCTTCATCATTGCTCTATCTCCAGGGTTTAGACTGACACATTGCAAGCACTCATTAAATATTTGTTAAATAAATAAATCCTTTAAAGTTTAATCTTTATATTTGAACTAAATTCATCACCTTCTAAGTGTCAGCACTTAAGACACAATGTAACTATGACAGGATTAATATAATTCCAGTACAGATAATCCCCAGTTTATAAACTGGTTCCATTCCAAAGGCTCCATTATAAGTCAGTTCTGAAGTAAATCAACTACCTGATTTTTTTTTTTAGTTGTCATTATCACTGCCTTTTATAATCAGTATCTTTATAAATCTATCTTTGTTTGTATTTGGAGGTGGGGTGGGCTTGAGAATGAAAACATCAGAAAATTATGTGCTGCAACATTGTATGGAGTACATATTACTAAAGATAAGATGTACAAAACAAAAGAACAATTTGAGTGTGGTTCGTGGTAACTCCAATGCACGTTGTAAGTCAGGAACTGCCCATAGAACACTGTAGTATGGTTAGTAGTAAATACATCTTATATGGTTATTTAAATATTAACTACCAAAAAAGGTATATTTTAGATCAGAAAATAAATATTTTGGAGGTGGGGACAAGATAGCAGAGTAGTCAGATGGCTTCCTATGTCCCTCTTACAACAAAGACATAAAAAAACAAGTGATTTGATTGTATATGACTATCTAGGAGCCCTGAACAAGGCAAAGTTGAGGAATCCGACTGAGTGGCAGGGGGAGAGAGAGACGGTTCGGAAGCAGCAAGGAGTTGCCTGACCTGACCTGGTGGTAGTCACAGCACTTCAGCGTGGATCGGCTCGGATTGTGAGGTGAGGTGGGCATACAGCTCCACTCGCTCGCTCGGGAGGCAGTTTCCACATCAAAAGAGATCTGGCAACAGAGATTCTGCTTGGACACTCTGAACCAGTGAAAAGCAGCACCCAAGTGGCTAAAGATAAGTATATGAGTGTGGCCTTTCTCGGGGATTTAAAAAAAAAAAAACCTATTTGGGAAATACCTTTCTCCCATTGACCTCCTCCCTCCCCACTCTGCACCAGGTCCAACCGGCTTCAGAGATCTCTGAGTCCCCTGGGCTGGAAGTAGATCCCATAAGGTGCCCTGACACATTCTCATGGCCTTGGAGAGGGAACAAATTAACAAACAGGGGAAAAATAAGCTATCAGCTCCCCTAAGCCAGGGACTCAGAGTTGGCACAGCTCCTTTGCCTAGGCACAGGCATAAGGGGTCGGCAGACTTTGAGTGCCTTCCACCCCTATATAGACTTGTGCGGACCCATCTCAACAGCGTAAGCCCTTACTACCACAGTACAACAGGGTAAACACCTGAAGTCTAAATTCAACTGTTTTGGTTGTGAAGTGGCAGATTTGCGATGCTTGACACTGCTCTGCCCTTTAAGAAGGCACCCTACCTGTCCACATCAGAGGCTTGAGGACTGGTGGCTCCGCCCACACCACCTAGCCACCTGCTACAGGGGTCCAAGAATAAGTGGTGCCCCCCAGTCCTTTTAGGCAACAGAGTAGAGTGCTCATAGTCTGGCTGCAAAACTTACCTACCTACTCGCTGTAGGGAACAGGGAAATTCTTTCCTTTCATACACTCAGGGGCAGCTGTCAGTCCCCTGCCTTGCTCAGCACGTGATCCCCTACTGCAGCCAGATACCTGTGCCTACACCAATCACCCATGCCTCTCTATGACTGTAGGTGAGAGCCTAGACCGCACACATGGTGACCGACTGCCTAGCACCTGAGCTGAATCCATACAGGAAAACTTAATGGATTCCTGGGCACACATACTTAGTTACAGACTTAACTACCTGGTGACAGGAGTTTAGAGCTTCAAAGGCACCAATAATCAAAATAGAGCACACAAGCAGCCTATATGGGCATATCAAAACAAAACAAAACAAGAAGCTAGGACACACTAAACAAATATAAAATAAAATTATAATAATTTATTGATGGCTCGGAGACAACAGTCAATATCAAATCACAAAAAGAGGCAGTCAATGATGGCTTCAGCAAGCTCCCAAAATAAAAAAATCAATAAATTCTCTGGAGGAAGAGAATTTCTGGGAATTACAGAGGCAGAATACAAAAGATTAATATACAGAACTCTTCAAGAAATTAGAAAGGAAATTCCTCAGAAACAAGAGAATTCCAAAGAACATACAGACAAAGCAGTAGCAGAACTTGAAAAAGTTATTCAAGAGCATAATGACAAAGTTAGTAGGCTGCAAAAATCCATAGAGAGATCACAATCAGAAATCCAGAAGATTAACAATAAAATTTCAGAATTAAACAACTCAATAGAAAGTCATAGGAGCAGAATTGAGGCAGTAGAAGTCAGAATTAGTGACATTGAAAATAAAGCACTTGACACCAACTGACTTGAGGAAAAATCAGATAAAAGAATTAAAAACAGTGAAGAAACTCTAAGAGTTATATGGGACTCTATCAAGAGAAATAACCAAAGAATGATTGGAGTACCAGAACCGGGGGTGGGGGAGGAATAACAGAAAATACAAAGAGAATTGTTGAAGATTTGTTGACAGAAAACTTCCCTGATATCATGAAAGACTAGAAGCTATCTATGCAAGATGCTCATCGAACCCCACATAAGGTAGATCCCGAAAGAATGTCACCAAGAGATATTATAATCAAACTTACCAAAACCAAAGATAAAGACAGAATTTTAAGAGCGGCTAGGGACAAAAGAAAAGTCATCTACAAAGGAGAGTCAATTAAAATAACCTGGGACTACTCAGCAGAAACCATGCAGGCAAGAAGGCAATGGGATGACATGTATAAAGCCTGGAAGGAAAACAACTGCAAGCCAAGAATTATATATCCAGCAAAACTGTCTCTCAAATATGATGGCGAAATTAGGGCATTTCCAGATAAACAGAATTTAAGGGAATTTGCAAAAACCAAACCAAGATTACAGGAAATACTAAAGGGAGTCATCCAGTTAGAAAATCAATAACATCAGATAACAACCCAAGACTAGAACACAGGACAAAGCAACCAGATATTGACTCAGATAGGGAAGTCACAAAAATACATCAAAGCTAAAACATTGAAAATAGGGAAAGAGAGATATCATTATGTAAAAATTGACAACATTAAAACAAAAAAGAGGGACTTAAAAATGCAGACATTGATTTTTCATATGGAGGGGAAGTCAACGTGATATAAAGAAATAAAAGACTGGTATAAACTTACAAAAATAGGGGTAAATATTAAGGTAACCACAAAGGAAACGAACAATCCTACAAGTCAAAATAAAAAGCTAGAAAAATATAAAGACTCAGCAAACACAAAATCAACAACAATGAAAAAGATGAAAATAGATAAACAAAAACAACTCAGCACAGAAAATTAAGGGGAACAAGGAAATTTTGAACAACACACAAAAAAAAGACATCGAAATGACAGCACTAAACTCATACCTATCAATAAATACACTGAATGTAAACCGACTAAACGCACCAATAAAGAGACTGAGAGTGGCAGATTGAATTAAAAAAACACGATCCATCTATATGCTGCCTACAAAAGACACACCGTAGACTTAAAGACACAAGCAAGCTAAAACTCAAAGGATGGAAAACAATATATCAAGCAAACAACACTCAAAAAAGAGCAGGAATCGCAATATTAATCTCTGATAAAATAGACTTTAAAGTAAAATCTACCGCAAAGGATAAGGAAGGACACTATATAATGATTGAAGGGCCAATACACCAGGAGGACATAACTATAATAAATATTTACACACCCAATGACAGGGATCCAAAATACATAAAACAAACTCTAACAGCACTGAAAAGAGAGATAGACACCTCCACAATAGTAATAGGAGACTTCAACACGCCACTTTTGGTGAAGGACAGAACATCCAGAAAGAAGCACAACAAAGACACAGAAGATCTAAATGCTACAATCAACCAAATTGATCTCATAGTCATATACCGAACACGAGACCCAACAGCAGCCAAGTATACTATCTTTTCCAACACACATGGAACGTTCTCCAGAATAGACCACATATTAGGCCATAAAGCAAGCCCTAACAAAATCCAAAACATCAAAATATTACAAAGCATCTTTTCTGACCATAAAGCCATAAAAGCAGAAATCAACAACACAAAAAACAAGGGAAAAAATGAAACACATAGAAACTGAAGAACACATTGCTCAAAAACTACTGGGTTATAGAAGAAATTAAGGATGGAATCAAGAAATTCATAGAATCAAATGAGAATGAAAACACATCCTACCAGAACCTTTGGGACACAGCAAAAGAAGTGATCAGAGGTCAGCTTATAGCAATAACTACACACATCCAAAAAGAAGAAAGGGCCATAATCAAAACATTAATCCTACAACTGGAACAAGTAGAAAGAGAGCAGCAAAAGAAGCCTTCAGACACCAGAAGAAAGGAAATAGTAAGAATTAGAGGAGAATTAAATTAAACAGAGAACAGGAAAACAATTGAAAGAGTTAACAAGACCAAAAGCTGGTTCTTTGAAATGATCAACCAAATTAATAAACCATTGGCCAAACGGACAAAAGAAAAACAGGAGAGGATGCAGATGACCTATATAAGAAATGAGATGGGTGATATCACAACAGAGCCAACTGAAATTAAAAGAATCATAACAGAAAATTATGAAAAATTGTACTCTAAAAGATTTGAAAACTTACAAGAAATGGACAAATTTCTAGAAACTCACTACCTACCTAAACTAACACAAACAGAGGTAGAACAACTAAATAAACCCCTAACAAAAGAAGAGATTGAAAAGTTAATTTAAAAATTCCCAACAAAAAAAGCCCTGGCCCAGGTGACTTCGCAGAAGAATTCTGCCAAACATTCAGAGAAGAGTTAACACCACTTGTACTAAAGGTATTTCAGAGCATAGAAAAGGATGGAATACTCTAAAACTCATTCTATGAAGCCAGCATAACCCTGATACCAAAACCAGGTAAAGACACTACAAAAAAAGAAAATTAAGACCAATATCCTTCATGAACACTGATGCAAAATTCCTCATCAAAATTCTAGCCAATAGAATTCAGCAACATATCAACAAAATAATTCACCATGATCAAGTGGGATTTATAGCAGGTATGCAGGGATGGTTCAACATTAGAAAAACAATCAGTGTAATCCACCACATAAATAAAACAAAAGACAAGAACCACATGATCTTATCAATAGATGCAGAAAAGGCATTTGACAAAGTCCAACACCCATTCACGATAAAAGCTCCCAACAAAATAGGAATAGAAGGGAAATTCCTCAATATAATTAAGGGCATTTATACAAAGCCAACAGCCAACATCATCCTAAATGAAGAGATTTTGAAAGCATTCCCCTTGAGAACGGGAACGAGACAAGGATGCCCTTTATCACCACTATTATTCAACATTGAGCTGGAGGTCCTAGCCAGAGCAATTAGGCTAGAAAAAGAAATAAAAGGCATCCAAATTGGTAGGGAAGAAGTCAAAGTATCTCTATTTGCAGATGATATGATCTTGTACATAGAAAACCCCAAAGAATCCACAAGAAAACTACCGGAATTAATAGAAGATTTCAGCAAAGTTTCAGGATACAACATAAACATACAAAAATCAGCTGGATTTCTTTACACCAACAAAGAGAACCTTGAAGAGGAAATTACCAAATCAATACCATTTACAAGAGTCCCCAAGAAGATAAAATATTTAGGAATAAATCTAACCAGAGACGTAAAAAATCTATACAGTGAAAACTACAAGACACTACTTCAAGAAACAAAAACAGACCTCCATAAGTGAAAAAACTTACCTTGCTCATGGATAGGTAGACTCAACATAGTGAAAATGTCAGTTCTACCCAAAGCGATCTACAGATACAAAGTAATCTTGATCTAAATTCCACTGGCATTTTTTAATGAGATGGAGAAACAAATCACCAACTTCATATGGAGAGGGAAGAGGCCCTGAATAAATAAAGTATTACTCAAGAAGAAGAACAATGTGGGAGGCATTACACTACCCTATTTTAGAACCTATTATACCTCCCCGGTGGTCAAAACAGCCTGGTATTGGTACAACAACAGATACATAGACCAATGGAACAGAGCTGAGAATCCAGATATAAGCTCATCCACCTATGAACAGTTGATTTTTGACAAAGGCCCAAAGCCTGTTAACTGGGGAAAAGACAGTCTCTTTAACAAATGGTGCTGGCAAAACTGGATATCCATCTGAAAAACAACTGAAACAAGACCCATACCTCATACCATGCACAAAAACTAACTCAAAATGGATCAAAGACTTAAATATAAAACAAAAAATTATAAAGATCATGGAAGAAAATATAGCAACAACGCTAGGGGCCCTAATACATGGCATAAACACAATACAAACCATAAGTAACAGTGCACAAGCACCAGAAAAGAGACCAGATAAATGGGAGCTCCTAAAAATCAAATACTTATGCTCATCAAAAGACTTCACCAAAAGAGTAAAAAGACAACCTACAGACTGGGAAAAAAATTTTGGCTATGACAAATCCGATCAGTGTCTAACCTCTAAAATCAACAAGCTACTGCAAAACCTCAACAACAAAAAGACAAAAACCCAACTAAAAAATGGGCAAGGGAAATGAACAGGCACTTCACCAAACAGCATATTCAGGCAGCTAACAGACACATGAAGAAATGCTCACGATCATTAGCCATTAGAGAAATGCAGATCAAAACTACAATGTGATATCATCTCACCCCAACAAGGTTAGCACTAATCCAAAAAACACAAAATACTAAATGCTGGAGAGGTTGTGGAGAGACTAGAACACTTATACACTGTTGGTGGGAATGTAAAATGGTACAACCACTTTGGAAATAGATCTGATGCTTCCTTAAAAAGCTGGAAATAGAAGTACCATACGATCCAGCTATCCTGCTCCTTGTTGTATATCCTAGAGAAATGAGTCGTCATACGAATAGATATATGCACACCCATGATCATTGAAACACACTGTTATCAATAGCAAAGAGATGGAAACAACCTGGATGTCCATCAACGGTGAATGGATAAACAAATTATGGTATATCCACAAAATGCTATGCAATGATAAAGAACAACAATGAAGCCATGAAACATCTTATAACCTGGAGGAGGCTGGAACTCATTATGCTGAGTGAATTTAGTCAGTCACAGAGGGACAAATATTGTATAACATCACTATTATAAGAACTCAAGAAAAGGTTTAAACACAGAAGAAAACATTCTTTGATGGTTACAAGGGTGGGGAGGGAGGGTGAGGGTTATTTACTAACTAGATAGTAGATAAGAATTATCTTAGATGAAGGGAAGGACAGCACACACTACAGGGGAAGTCAGCACAAGTGGACCAAACCAAAGCTAAGAAGCTTCCTGAATACAATCAAACACTTTGAGAAACAGAGTAGCAGGGGTAGGGGTCTGGGGACCATGCTTTCAGGGGACATCTGGGTCAATTGGCATAACAAACTTATTAAGAAAATGTTCTTCATGCTACTTTGGTGAGTGGCGACTGAGGTCTTAACAGCTTGCAAGCGGCCATCTCAGATGCATCAATTGGTCCCAACCACCTGGAGTAAATGAGAACGAAGAACACCAAAGACACAAGGAAAGTATTAGCCCAAGAGACAGAAAGGGTCACATAAACCAGAGACTTCATCAGCCTGAGACCAGAAGAACTAGATAGTGCCCAGCTACCACCAGTGACCGTCCTGACAGGGAACACAACAGAGAGTCCTGGATGGAGCAGGAGAAAGGTGAGGTGCAGAACTCAAATTCTAGTAAGAAGACCAGATTTAATGTTCTGACTGAGACTGGAGGAACCTGGGAAAGCATGGCCCTGGGATTCTCTATCAGCCCAGAAATAAAACAATTTCTGTGGCCAACTCTTCAGACAGGGATTGGACTGGACTGTGGGATATAAAGTGATACTCATGAGGAATGTGTCTCTTAGCTCAAGTAGATACAAGAGACTAAATGGGCAGCTTCTGTCCGGAGGTGAGATGGGAAGGCAGAAAGGGTTAGGAGCTAGTTGAATGGACATGGTGAATCAGGGGTGGTAAGGAAGGGTGTGGTGTCGCAGCATGGGGAGAGCAATTAGGGTTACTTAACAATGTATGTATAAATTTTTTTTATAGGAGACTAATTTGAAATGTAAACTTCATTTAAACTACAACAATAAAAAAATTAAAAATTAAAATAAATATTTTTACAATACGAATTTCTAAAATAAAAGTCAAATGAACTGATTCTAAAAATTCTAAAATGTGTTATCCACTTCCAAACTTCAGAAAATTGACATTTTTAGTCTCTCATGTATGCAAAACCAATGGCAGAAAACTGTGTTTAGAACGAACCAAGGTACCCTTTAGTAGAAACGTTGAATTACAGTTTGCCTAAGGAATTCCAGGATTGCTCACTTTTGCATATTTAGATTAATAGAGCATTTCTACAAGGTTTGTGCTGTAATTGGAACTTAAGTAACATTTGTAAAGTGTTATCTGTCAGAGCCTGAAGAGACCCAAAGAGAATGTATGTCATTATGCAAAATTACTAATTAATTACAAGTAATTTAGCAGATAATTTACATGTTCATTTTATAATAGAAATTATTTAGTTTTAGGGTCTTCTTTGTATTTCTAAAGTAATCCTGACTCAAGGGATCACAGACTGTTAAAAAGAAGTATAAATTATAGAATAAGACATATGTTTAACTGACTCAGAGAGCTTTTGTTGTGGCTAATGATTCCTCTAACAGTAATTGCATAAGGGAAAACGTTTTCTTTTTAAGTAAATAATGTTCATTACCTCTTAAATTTACTGTTGCTTGATAACATTAGTGTGGAAGAATTTCCACCTGCTTGATTAGCTCTCCAAGGGTGTCCAGCAGCTTTAAATTAATATTGATCAAACACAAACTATCATATCCATCAAAGTGATCTTACCAATGTACATGCATAGAAAAAAAATTTCAATAGACTCCAAAAAGAGAAAAATTTATTTCTCTCAAATATAATATAAATTACTGTAAATATACTGTATATAGCCTGTAAATTGTTCATATGAGGAAATCATGTTTGTGTGGGAGATTGATTGTATGACTATTGATAAATACTAAAAAAGAAACAAAAAGGAAACCCATTGCCATCGAGTCGATTCCAACTCATAGTGACCCTACAGGGCAGAGTAGAACTGCCCCATAGCATTTCCAAGGAGTGGCTGGTGGATTCCTACTACCAAGCTTTTGGTTAGCAGCCCAAAGCTTAACCACTTCACCACCAGGGCCCTGATAAATACTAGTTCTATCTAAAAATCTAAATATTACAGTAATTGCTAATATTTTGTTCATTATTTGCTACCATAATAATTACTACCATAACACCATACATTACTGTGGTGATGGTACAGAAGAAACCAACTTACCATCCCAAACTGATGTTTAGATCTAAGTCTTCTCAGAACTCCATGAGAGTAGGAATTGTATTTACTCACAGCGTTCATTCTAGCACGTAAAGGGATGCAGAGGCATTTTTTCTTTAGATAATAATTCCTTCAAGTTTTTTCTTTCTATTTTAAGTTTTTCTTACTTTTTAAATAACATTTTTTAGTTTGGTGTTTTAATTCTTTCATTTTATTTCTCCCAGTTTTATTAATGCACATATTTAAAACTATAAAGTCTTCTCTGATAATTATTTTAGCTATAGCTCATAGATTCTGATATATACCATTTTCATTTTGAATAGCATCAAAGTTTGGTTTGTATTTTCTGTTTAACCCAAGAGTTTAATAGTGAGTTTAATTTTCAGATGAAGACCTATTTTTTTTTTAATTTTGTAGTAAATCTTTAGTTTTATTAAGTAGAGTTCAGAAAATGCTACTTGTATTATTTATATTTTTATAATATGAAGGTTTCCTTTGTGGCATAAAAAAATGATTGATTTTTATGAAAATTTTGGGTGCACTTTGAAAAAGTGTAGTATCATTATCTGAGTTAAGATTTAATACATAGGTTCTAAATCATTGACGACAATTGTTTAGTACTTCACTACATTTACAAAATATCTGTCTTGAAAAAAAAAATTGTGTTAAACTGTATTTTTATCTAATAATACAGTTTAACACATATTTTATCATCTTCTTTATGTCTATCACTTAGTCTTACTTCTACAGGTAAATATATATTCAATGTTTATCACTAGTTTTTAGGCTGTTGTCGCCTCAGTTGTTTTCATTGTCTAAAGATTATTTTTCAGTAGATTTTTCAGAAGGGAGTTATGTGTAGGATAACTATTCCCTAAATTCTGTTATGTTCTTAACATTTATCAGAAGATCAGTTTAGGTCGATATCAAATCATTTGATTATACTTTCTGTTCTTAGCATCTTAAATGTGTTTCTATATGGTTTTTCTGGCACAAGACATTACTGTTGAAAAGTCTGATAAAGATCTGATTTTATTTTCTTTATAAGTAAATGAAACTTTTTGTTGGATGCTCAAAGAATGTTTTTTTTTTCCTTTTCTTTAAAACCCAATAGTTTTGCTAGAGTATTTGTACGTTCTAGATATTATCCAATCTAGATTTATTTTATTGGTACCAGAATAAATATGTTGTTGTTGTTAGGTGTTGTCAAGTCGGTTCTGACTCATAGCAGCTCTATATACCACAGAATGAAACACTGCCCGGTCCTGCACCATCCTCACAATTGTTGTTATATGCTTGAGCCCATTGTTGCAGCCACTGTGTCAATCCATCCCATTGAGGATCTTCCTCTTTTTAGCTGTCCCTCTACTTTACTAAGCATGATATCTTTCTCCAGGGACTGGTCCCTCCTGATAACATGTCCAAAGTATGTGAGACGAAGTCTCACCATTCTTGCTTCTAACGGGCATTCTGGCTGTACTTCTTCTAAGACAGAGTTGTTCATTCTTCTGGCAGTCTATGATACGTTCAATACTCTTAACCAACATCATAATTCAAATGCATCAATTCTTCTTCAGTCTACCTTATTCATTGTCCAGCTTTTGCATGCATATGAGCTGATTGAAAGTGCCATGGCTTGGGTTAGGTGCACCTTAGTCCTTAAAATGACATCTTTACTTTTTAATACTTTAAAGAGCTCTTTTACAGCAGATTTGCCCAATGCAATGCATCATTTGATTTCTTGACTGCTACTTCCAGAATAAATATATATGAAATAAATCATAGGTATAGTAGCTGAAATGTTAACTATTCAAACCCACCCAAAGTTGATTCAGAAGACAGACCTGGTGATCTGTTTCTGAAAGGTCATAGCCTTGAAAAAGCCATGAAGAAGTTCTGCTCTTCACACATGGGGTGATCATGAGTTGAAATCGAGTTAATAACAACTAACAAAGAGTGTGTGTACGTGTGTGTGTTATATATTTTTTTGATATTTGGCATTATCTATATACTTACTCATTACTGTTTTTCTTCTAGTTTGAGCTTCATTTCCAGGATGATTTTTTTTTTCCTTTTTGAATTAACTCATTTCTGAGATTTTCAGATCTCTTTTTATATCATCACTTTGCTGTGATTGTTAAGATTGTGTGTCAGCTTGGCTGGGCCATGATTCTCAGTGGTTTGGCAATTGCAATGTAGTTTGGCAGTCATATGATGATGTGATCACTTCCATGATGAGATTTGATATAATATGATCACCACCATGAGGGACTCTGCTTTGAATCAATTGAAAGGGAGTTTCCTTGGGGGTGTGGCTTCCATCCAATATGAGAGTACTCTCTGGCAAAGCTCACGGGTTTTTGCTCAATCTGGATCCTACAGCTAGCTCCTGTTCTTCTGACCTCTGGCTCTTGGGAATTGAGCTAGCAGCTTACCTCCATCTTGCCGGCCAATTTTGAGATTCATTGGTCTTTGCAGCCTATGAGCAAGAGCCCTGCTGTCTGACCTGCCAATCTTGGGTTCTTCAGCCCCTGTGGCTACAAGAATCAGGAGAAGCCTCCAGCCTGACCCACAGATTTGGGACATTCCAGCCTCTACAATCATGAGAGCAATTTCCTTAATGTAAATCTCTCTCTAGATATATAAATTTATATGCTTTATTGGTTTTGCTTCTATAGAAGCAAAGACATTGTAGTACTGAGAGTGGTTCTATAGAAACAAAATTGCAAGGATGAGTTTTCTACATTAGTTCTCAAGTCTAGTTCGTCATAAAGATGTTGATGAGTCTGCTTCCAGTAGTAAAGAGGGCACAGTTAATCCATGGCATGAGGTAGCAATAGAAATACACAAAACATCACCACCAATAGATCAGGTATTGGTGAAAGGCTAGAGTCTAGGTGATCACATATTTGATGCATTTCTACCATTTTGTTATAATGAAAATTATAAGGAAGCTGGTTGGTTGGTCTTACTTTCACTAGACAAACTGGTGAAAAAAAGAGATGAGTTCAAGGCTTCAGAGTCAAAGCTCAAGTGCTTCATAAACAACCTCAAAGTTTCTACTTGTGCCTTGACAGAAAGCCTTATATCTTGCAGTGAAAGAGCCGGTATCGCTGAAAAGCAAACCCAGAGTCTTATAAATGTTGCTGAATTACAACACTGCCTCAATTCCCAACCCTGAGTGGTGTTTGCAGTTAATGAGGGCATTGATTGGGAAGAAATAGAATCCTGAAACTTGGGATGGGGACACATGGGCAGATAATCAGGAAGCTGGGGACAATGATCCCCTAAATTCTGTTGAATCACTCCTGCCAACAGAACCAGCCCTTTCACTCCCATCTGAAGAAATTACTCCATCTTTGTCTGCTAAGCCACCATCCCTAGTAAAACCATGAGACCCTATACCTCCATCTAATGAGATTAGCCCAGCTATGTCTAAAGAGCCTTTGAGTCATTGCCTGGGGCATTGCCCGAGGCAGATGCCTTACAAGACAATGCTGAGGATTCCCACCACTGATTTTGACTTCTAGACATATAACTGAAGTCCCAGCAATCCCAAAAGGTGAAGTACAAAGTGTGACTCAGGAAGAGGTATGCTACACTCCAAAAGAACTGCTTGACTTTTCTAATATGTACAAACAACAAGCTGGGGAATATCTGTAGGAACGGCTATTAAGGGTGTGGGATAAAGGTGCAAGGAACATAAAGATGGATCATCTGAGTTTATTGATATGGGCCAACTAAGCACAGATTCATCATTCAATGCTTCAGTTCAAGAGGTTAGAAAAGGATCTAACAGTTTATTTGGTTGGTTCACTGAAGCATGGATTACACAGTGGCCTAAACTAAATCATGTTGAAGTACCAGACATGCCTTGTTACACTGTAGAGGAAGGTATCCAAAGGCTTAGGGAAATTGGCATGATAGAGTGGATTTATCAGTTTAGACACACAGATCCACACATAGAGAGCCCAGAGAACACACATTTTACTGCAACGGTGAGGAACAAATTTGTGAAGGGAGCCCCAGCGTCCTTGAAAACTGCTGTGATTACTATTTCATGTAAGTCAGATTTGACAGTGGGAACTGCCCTAAATGAATTAAGACACCTAACTACAATGCAGTTGATTTCACTCCGTGGTGACAGGGATAAAGTGGTGGCACTCAATCGACAAAGACAAGGTGGATGTGGTTGCTGTAATGGACAGTGGAATCAGAGCAGTAATCATAATAGTCTCACTTGTATGGACTTATGGCATTGGCTACTTAGTCATGGTGTTCCCAGGAGTGAAATATATAGGAAATCTACTAAATGTTTACTTGACCTGTACAAGCAGATTAATTCTAGGTCAAATGAATAGCAGTCTAACTCAAATTGCCAGACTAGTGAGTCACGGCCCCTCAATCAATTCCCAGACATGAATGAGTTTAAAGACCCATAACCCGTTGAATGAAGGAGAAGTCAGGACCACTTGAGGAAGGACTCCAATACACTGCCCAAAACTTATGCTGTTTATCTTTCTCCCATCCCTTCCCAAAGGGATCTAAGGCTTTTTACAAAAGTGATTATTCATTGGGGAAAGTGAAATAATCAGACTTTTCAGGCATTACTGATTATTGGCACTGAACTGACATTAATTCCAGGAGACCCAAAATGACACTGTGGCCCACCAGTCAGAGTGGAGGCATATGGAGATCAAATTATTAATGGAGCCTTAGCTCATGTCCATCTCACAGTAGACCCAGTGGGTCCCTGAACCCATCCTGTAGTGATTTCCCCAGTTCCAGAATGCGTAATTGGAATAGATATAATCAGCAACTGGCAGAATCCTCACATTGGATCCCTGACAAATGGAGTAAGGTCTATTATGGTGGGAAGAGTCAAGTGGAAGCCATTATAACTGCCTTTAACTAGGAAAATAATAAACCAAAGGAAACACCACATTCCTGGAGGGATTGAAGAGATTTCTTCCACCATCAAGGACATGAAAGATGCAGGGATGGTGATTCCCACTACATCCTCATTCAACTTGACTATTTGGCCTATGCAAAAAACAGATGGATCTTGGAGAATGACAGTGGATTATCGAAAACTTAACCAGGTGGTGACTCCAATTGCGGCTGCTGTTCCAGATGTAGTTCCATTGTTCGAGCAAATTACATCTCCTGGTACCTGGTATGCAACTATTGATGTGGCTAATGCCTTTTCTCTCCATACCTATTTTGAAGGACCATCAGAAGCAGTTTGCCTCAGCTGGCAACACCAGCAATACACCTTCAGTTGCTTAACTCAAGGCTGCATCAACTCTCCAGACCTATGTTCTAATTTAGTCCTCAGGGACCTTGATCACCTTTCCCTTCCACAAGACATAACACTGGTCCATTACATTGATGACATTATGCTAATTGGACCTAGTAAGGAAGAAGTGTCAATGACTCTGGACTTCCTGGGAAAACATTTGCATGCTAGAGGGTGGGAAATTAATCCCACAAAAATTCAGGCACCTTCCACTTCAGTGAAATTTCTAGGGGTCCAGTGGTGTGGGGCATGTCAAGATATTCCTTCTAAAATGAGGATAAGTTATTGCCTCTGGCTCCACCCACAGCTAAAAAGGAGGCACAAGGCCTAGTAGGCCTCTTTGGATTTTAGAGGTAACATATTCCTCATTTGGGTGTGCCACTCCAGCTTATTCATCAAGTGACTTGAAAAGCTGCTAGTTTTGAGTGGGGCCCAGAACAAGAGAAGGCTCTGCAACAAGTTCAGGCTGCCATGCAAGCCGCTCTGCCACTTGGGCCATAAGATCTGGCTGATCCAATGGTGCTGGAAGTGTCAATGGCAGATAGACATGCTCTTTGGAGTCTTTGACAGGCTTCTCTTGGGAATCACAGTGCAGACCCTTAGGATTTTGGAGCAAAGCCTTGCCATCCTCTGCAGATAACTACTCTACTTTTGAGAAAGAGCTTTTAGCTTGTTACTGGGCCTTAGTAGAGACTGAACATTTAACCTTGGGGCACCAAGTCACCAGACGGCCTAAGCTGCCCATCATGAACTGGGTGTTGTCTGACCCATAGAGTCATAAAATTGGATGTGCACAGCAGCACTCCATCATCAAATGGAAGTGATATATATGAGATCAGGCCCAAGTAGGACCTGAAGGCACAAGCAAGTTGCATGAAGAATTGGCCCAACTGCCCATGGTCTTCACTCCTGCTATATTACCTTCCATCTCCCAGACTACACCTATGGCCTCATTGGCAGTTCCTTATGATCAGTTGACTGAGGAAGAGAAAACTTGTGCCTGGTTTACAGATGGTTCTGCATGATATGTAGGCACCACTCGAAAGTGGATAGCGGCAGCACTACAGCCCCTTTCTGGGAGCTCCTTGAAGGACAGTGGAGAAGGGAAATTTCCCCAATGGGCAGAACTTCCAACAGTGCACCTGATCACTTTGCTTGGAAAGAGAAATGGCTAGATGTGCGATAGTACACTGATTCATGGGCTGTGGCCAATGTTTTGGCTGGATGGTCAGGGACTTGGAAGGAATACAATTGAAAAATGGAGAAAAGGAGGTATGGGGAAGAGGTATGTGGATAGATCTCTGTGATTGGGTCAGAGAAGTGAAGATATTTGCGTCCCATGTTGTCTTAGGCATGTAGGGTTGCTCTAACAGGACTACCACGAGTGGATGGCTTTCACAAAGAGACATTTATTTTCTCACAGTGTAGTAGGCTAGAAGTTCAAATTTAGGACGTCTGCTCCAGGGGAAGGCTTTCTGTCTCTGTCGGCTCTGGAGGAAGGTCCTCAACATCATTGGTCTTCCCCTGGACTAGGAGCTTCTTTGCACAGGAACCTCGGGTTTAAAGGAAGCTCTCTGCTCCTGGTGCTTGTTTCTTGGTGGTATGAGGTCCCCTAACTCTCCGCTTGCTTCCCTTTCCTTTTATCTCTTACAAGAGATAAAAGGTGGTGCAGGTCACACCCTGGGGAAAGTCCCTTTACATTGGATCAGGAATGTGACCTGAGTAAGGGTGGTGTTACAATTCCACTCTAATCCTCTTTAACATAAAATTACAATCACAAAATGGAGGACTACCTTGGAATCATGGCCTAGCCAAACTGATACACACATTTTTTGGTAGACATAGTTCAATCTATGACACATGAGAATGCTCACCAAGGTGTGACCTCAGCAGAGGAAGAATTTCACAATCAAGTAGGTAGGCTGTCACATCTTGTGGAAACCAGTCGTCCTTTTTCCCCAGAAACTCCCTTCATTGCTCAATGGGCTCAGGAACAAAGTGGCCATGGTTTCAGGGATGGAGGTTACGCATGGACTCGGCAACATGGACTTCCACTCACCAAGGCCTACTTGGCTACAGCCACTGTTGTGTGCCCAGTCGTCCAGCAGCAGAGACCAACACTGAGTCCCCAATGTGGCATCATGGCTCAAGGTGATCAGCCAGCAACCTGGTGGCAAGCTGATTACATTGGACCACTTCCATCATGGAAAGGCCAATAGTTTGTTCTTACTGGAATAGACATTTCCTCTTGATTTGGATTTGCCTCCCCTGCACACAATGCTTCTGCCAAAACTACCATCCGTGGACTTGCAGAATGCCTTATCCACTGTCATGGTACCCCATAAAGCATTGCCTCAGATCAAGGGACTCACTTCACAGCAAATGAAGTGTGGCAATGGGCCCATGCTCATAGAATTCACTGGCCTTACCATGTTCCCCATCATTCTGATGCAGCTGGCTTGACAAAACAATGGAATGTCCTTCTAAAGGCACAATTACAGCACCAGATAGGTGGCAATACCTTGCAAGGTTGGGGCAATGTTCTCCAGGAGGTTGCATATGCTCTAAACCAGCATCCAACATATGATGCTATTTCTCCCATGGCCAGGATTCACGGGTCCAGGAATCAAGGGGTGGAAATGGGAGTGGCACCACTCACTATTATCCCTAGTGACTCACTGGCAAAATTTTTGCTTCCTGTCCATGAGACCTAATGCTGTGCAGTTCTAGAGGTCTTAGTTCCCAAAGGAGGAATCCTCCCACCTGGAGACACATTCTTGATCCCATTGAATTGGAAGTTAAGAATGCCACCTGGCCACGATGAGGTCCTTATGCCTCTCGATCAACAGGCAAAGAAGGGAATTACCATATTGTCCTGTGTGATTGACCCTGATTACCAAGAGGAAATTGGATTGATGTTACATAATAGAGGTAAAGAAGAGTATGTCTGGAATGCAGGAGGTCCCTTAGGGCATCACTTAGTACTACTATCCCCTGTGATTAAAGTTCAATAGAAAACTACAACAACCCAATTCCAATGTGACTAATGACCCAGACCCTTAAGGAATGAAGGTTTGAGTCACACAACCAGGCAAAGAACCATTACCAGTTAAGGTGCTTACTGAGGGGAAAGGGAATATGAAATGGGTGATGGAAGAAGGTAGTTCTAAATACCAGTTATGAGCATGTGACCAGTTGCAGCAACGAGGACTGTAATTGTTATGAGTATTTCTGCTTTGTATGTGTGCATCAAACATTTTTGTTTTCTTCACTTATAAAATATAAGATGTAAACAGGGCTAGTGTGCATTCAGTTGTATGCGTATTCATTGTATCATGTTAGGTGCAAGTATGACTATTGGTTTTATTCAGAGATTATGTATGGCTTAAGGAGATGTGTACAGGTGCCAAGTTGACAAGGGGTGGACTGTGATCATTAAGGTTGTGTGTCAACTTGGCTGGGCCATGATTCTCAGTGATTTGGCAGTTATGATGTGGTTTGGCAGTGATGATGTAGTTTGGCAGTCATATGATGATGTGATCACTTCTATTATGAGATTTGATGTAATGTGATCACCTCAATGATGGGATTTGCTCTGAGTAGACAATCAGCTGAAGGCGAGTTTCCTTGGGTGTGTGGCCTACATCAAATGTGAGAGGACTCTCTAGTAAGGCTCAAGGGCTTTTGCTCACTCTGGATCCTGCAGCTAGCTCCTGTTCATCTGACCTCTCGTTTTGGGGACTTGACCTAGCTGCTTACCTACAGTCTTACCTGCCGATCTTGGGATTTGTCGGTCTTCCCAGCCGGTGAGCAAGAGCCCTTTTGTTTGACTTGCTGATCTTGGGTTTACCAGCCCCTGTGGCTACATGAATCAGGAGAAGCCTCCAGCCTGACCCATGGATTTGGGACATTCTAACCTCTACAATCACATGAGCCATTTCCTTAATATAAATATCTCTATATACATATATTTACATACTTTACTGGTTTTGCTTCTTTAGAGAACACAATCTTAGACAGTCACTCATCTCATTACTAAATTTTTCTAATGTTGATTGATGCTGTTTCTCATAGTTCATTTAATTTTCTTTAAAGCTTCCAACACATTTTGATAGAGTGAGTTAAGTTTTTCATCTGTCTTGTGTGCTTGACTTTTGCACTTACTTTTATTGCAAGATATTATTCTGTTTATTATTCTCTTGCTCTAAGAAAATTTTTGTGTGGAAATAACCGTTATCTTTTTTGTTGTCATTACTCATGGGAGATGGATTTTCCTATACTATTTCAAAATGAGGACAGGCTAGGATGTTATTGTTGTTGTTAGGTGCCATCGAGTCAGTTCAAACTCATAGAGATCCCGTGTACAACACAACAAAACATTGCCTGGTCCAGTAACATCTTCACAATCATTGTTATGCTTAAGCCCATTGTTTCAGCCACTGTGTCAATCCATCTTGTTGAGGCTGTTCCTCTTTTTCACTGACCATCTACTTTACCAAGCATAGTGCCCTTCTCCAGGGACTGCTACCTCCTGAAAATATGTCCGAATTATGTGAGGCATTCTGGTTGTACTTCTTTCAAGACAGATTTGTTTGTTCTTTTGGCAGTCCTTAGTATAGTCAATATTTTTTGCCAACACCACAATTCAAAGGCGTTAATTTTTCTTCAGTCTTCTTTATTAATTGTCCAGCTTTCACATGCCTAGGAGGCGATTGAAAACACCATGGCTTGGGTCAGATTCACCTTAGTCTTCAAGGTGACGTCTTTGCTTTTTAACACTTTAGAGAGATCATTTGCAGCAGATTTGACCAGTGCAATGCATCTTTTGATTTCCTGACTGCTGCTTCCATGGGTGGTGATTATGGATCCAAGTAAAATGAAATCCTTGACAACTTCAATCTTTTCTCCTTTTATCATTATGTTGCTTATGGTAGTGTTGTGAGGATTTTTGTTTTCTTTATGTTGAGGTGTAATCCATATTGAAGGCTGTGGTGTTTGATCTTCTTTACTAAGTGCTTCAAGTCCTTTTCACTTTCAGCAAGCAAGGTTGTGTCATCTGTATATCACAGGCTGCTAATGAGTCTTCCTCAAATCCTGATGCCCTATTCTTCTTCATATAGTCCAGCTTTTTGGATTAGTTGCTCAGCATACAGATTGAATAGGTATGGTAAAATGATACAACCATGACGCACTCTTTTCCTGATTTAAACCATGCAGTATTCCTTTGTTCTGTTTGAATGACTGCCTCTTGATCTATGTACAGGTTCCTCATGACCATTAACTATTCTGAAATTCCCATTCTTCACATTGTTATTCATAATTTGTTATGATTCACACAGTTGAATGCCTTTGCATAGTCAATAAAGCACACATAAACATCTTTCTGGTATTCTCTGCCTTCATCTGAGATACATCTGACACCAGCTATGACATCACTTGTTCTACATTCTCTTCTGAATCTGGCTTGAATTTCTTGCAGTTCTCTGTCAATATACTGCTGTAGCCTCTTTTGAATGATCTTCAGCAAAATTTTACTTGCTAGTGATATTAATGATATTGTTAGATAATTTCTGCATTTGGTTGGGTCACCCTTCTTGGGAATAGCATAAATATGGATCTCTTTCAGTCAGTTGACCAGGTAGCTGTCTTCCAAATGTCTTGGCATAGACAAGTAAGCACTTCCAGCATTACATTCATTTATTGTAACATCTCAGTTGGTATTCTGTCAGTTAATGGAGCCTTATTTTTTCCCAATGCCTTCAGTGCAGCTTGTACTACTTCCCTTAGTACCCTCAGTTCCTGATCATATGTTACCTCCTGAAATGGTTGACTGTCAATCAATTCTTTTTGTTAGTGACTTTGTCTATTCCTTCCACCTTCTTCTGATGTTTCCTACATTGTTTAATATTTTCCCAGTAGAATTCTTCCGTATTGCAAATTGAGGCTTGAATTTTGTCCTCAGTTTTTTCCGCTTGGAAATGCAGAGTGTGTTCTTCACTTTTGTTTTTTTATCTCCAGGTATTTGCACAAGTCATTATAATACTTTATCTTCTCGAGCCACCCTTTGAAATCTTCTGTTCAGCTCTTTTACTTCATCATTTCTTCCTTTCGCTTTAGCTACTTGACATTCATAAGCAAGTTTCAGAGTTGGACAATCATATGGTCTACCACTCTGGAAATGACAACTTGAAGAGGAATTGCATTGCATTCATTGTCAAAAAGAACATTTCGGGGACTTCTGGCAAAATGGCACTCTAGGCAAAAGCACCACCCCGTCCTTCCGCAGCAAAGATCTGAAAAACTAAGCCAGAGAAAACAGCAATCCTGAAACCATAAAACAACAAATGAAGAGATAAAGAACTCAGCCAAGCACCAAATGGAGTGAGAAAACTGACAGAGAATGGAGAGCGAGGAGAGATTCATGCCGAGGTCCCCTATCAGCTAACGCAGTGCGGATCCACCATCTTGGACTCCTATCAGAGACCAGCAAACAGGGGGTAAGAGAAAGCAGCCTCACGGAGCTTCCAGCAGGAGACCAAACAACCATTAATTTGCGATATACGCTTTCCCACCACCCCCTTCTTCACCCCCACTTGGCCTCCTCTGTTTCCCGTGGCCATAGTCTCTTGGCTGGGAAGCACTGGCTGCATAGATTCCACCTGCCCGCATCGGCCGGCACTCTGAGTGCCATTTGTTGGTTGCTGGTGTTGCTTTTTTTCCGCTTCTTTTGACTTCTTCCTTACCTCTCACCACCTCCCCCTCCTTTCGCTCAAATTCCTGGCTAAGTGCGCCATCTTTGCATCTTCCTAAAGGGCTTCAGAGCTCCGTTTGAGTGTGGAACTGCTTCCCGGCCTGGGCTGCCACGCTGGTGGGATCCTGGGGCTTTGTTTTTTTGATTTGTTTTGAATTGTTTGTTTGTTTTCTTTTCCTTTTCTCGAGTTGGGAGCCTATTCTGGCAGGGCAGTGCTGCAGGGCTTGGGACCTACCCCATCGGCTTGTGCAGACATGAAGAGGGATCCCTGAGGGCATTTCTTTTTTATTATTCCTTTTTTGGGGGGCTTTTCTTGTTCTTTCTTTTAAAAATTTGTTTTGTTTTCTTTTCCCTGTTTGTCTTTCTTCATACTCAGTTTCTCATCTCTCTATACCTTCCTTCTCTTCCTGTTCCCTGAATACCTGGTGCTGAATATCTCTACACCTTCTAGCCTGGATGTCCTGCAACACCTAAGAACAACTTCCCCAGACCTCATAGCTGCATCAGTGGGATTACTGGGAGTTTTGCTGTTCTTTTCCTTTCTAATTTTTATTTATTCATTCTTTTCTTTTTTTTCTTCTTCTTCTTCACCTTTTTGTTTTTCTCCATTCCACAGTCTCTCATCTCTCCACTCCAAAAGCAAGCTCCCCAAGCACTCTTTTTTGTTTGTATGTTTTTGGCTCCTGTTCCTCTCTCCTTTCTTGTGTATCCATCTTCACTCCACTCATAACAATCTTGCCCCTCCATCCTGCCTACCTGCACCATGCGCATAACAACACACTACCAAGCAGCACAGGCACGGACTACTGGAACCTGCCTAGCACTGATTACTGACCTGCCCTGGTGGCTGTAGTAAGTGCCACAAACAACACATCCCAGCAACTCCTCTTCAGGTAGACCTGGCCTGCTGTACCATGTCTGAGCTACTGACCCTGCCAATTGGAGAAGGAGGTGAAAATCATCATGCCCACAGATGAGCAAACAACAAAGAACACACAGCCTGCCTGTTCAGATAGCCAAATTAAAAACAAAAGATGAAACAAACAAATCTACAAACAATAAATGAGAAAATAACTACTGAATGCCCCGAAGACAGCAGACAATATCAAAACATTTACAAAAACAGGACAGGAAGGTTTCCGTAGGCATCCAAAATAAAACATCAGATGACTTTCTGGTGTAAGAAAAGGCACTAGAACAACCTGACAGACAATTCAAATCTTTAATAGTCAGAATTAGCCAAGAGTTGAAGCAAAAAGCAGAAACAAATGAGGAAAAAAGAGATAAATTCATGGAAAAAGCAGACAAATTCTTGGAAAATACAGACAGAAAAATGGAAGAATTCAGGAAAAGAAAGCAGGAACAAAATTCCAAAATAAATTCGCAACTAGAAATTATACAAAAACAATTAGAAATCCAAAAGATAAACAACAAGATTTCAGAAATGGACAGTGTCAGAGAATGGCTGAGGAGCAGATTTGAAACAGTGGAAGACAGGATCGGTGGAATTGAAGACAAACAAGTCGATACAACTCTGTTTGAGGAAAATTCAGAAAAAAGAACAAAGAAAAATGACGAGACCCTGAGATTCTTATGGGATACAATCAAAAGCAAAAACTTGTGAGTGATTGGAGTTCCAGAACAGGGGGAGAAAACAGAAAACACAGACAGAGAGGATCACAGAAGAACTGCTAACAGAAAACTTCCCCAATATCATGAAAGATGCAAAGCTGGCCATCCAAGAAGCTCAATGAACCCCATATAGTAGAGACCTCAAAACAAAAACACAAACGCATATCATAATCACACTCGCCAAAACCACAGACAAACAAAGAATCTGGAGAGCAACCCATGAAAAACAAGAAGTCACATACAGAGGAGAAACAATAAGACTAAGCTCAGACTATTCGGCAGAAACCTTGCAGGCAAGAAAGCAATGGGACGACATATATAAAACTTTGAGGGAAAAAAATTGTCAGCCAAAAATAATATATCCTGCAAAACACTCATTCGAATATGATGGTGAAATTAGGACATTTCCAGATAAACAGAAATTAAAGGACTATGTAAAAACCAAAACAAACTTACAAGAATTATTAAAGGGAGTTCTTCAATCTGAGAACAAATAACTTCAGCTCACAGGCTGAATCTAGGATGCAGGATCATACCAACCAGATACCAATCCAGGAAATGGACTATCAAGGACTATCCAAAACCAAAGGAAATACAACAGGGAATCAGAGCAGTTCATCTGTAAATGACAACAACATCAGAACAATAAAAGAGAGAATAAACAGTGTAGGTATAGAACCTTCTCATGGAGAGGAAGGCAATGCAGTACCGAGTAATAATAGACTGCTTCAAAATTAGAAACATAAGGATAAAATTCAGGGTAACCACAAAGAAAGTTAACAAAACATACT